>NC_058060.1:3058922-3158922 GCF_020085105.1 Siniperca chuatsi | reverse complement strand
TATAGAGAGAGATCTATCTATCTATCTATATATATATATATAGAGAGAGAGAGATCTATCTATCTATCTATCTATCTATATATATATATATATATATATATATATATATATATATATATATATATATATATATATATATATATATATATATATATATATATATATATATATATATAGATATATATATATATATATATATATATATATATATATATATATATATATATATATATATATATATATATATATATATATATATATATATATATATATATATATATATATATATATATATATATATATATATATATATATATATATATATATATATATATATATATATATATATATATATATATATATATATATATATATATATATATATATATATATATATATATATATATATATATATATATATATATATATATATATATATACCTATATATATATATATATATATATATATATATATATATATATATATATATACCTATATATATATATATATATCTATCTATCTATCTATCTATCTATCTATATCTATCTATATATATATACTATATATATATATATATATATATATATATCTATATATATATATATATATATATATATCTATCTATATATATCTATCTATATATATATATATACTATATATATATCTATATATATATATATATATATATATATATATATATATATATATACCTATATATATATATATCTATCTATATATATATATATATATATACCTATATATATATATATATCTATATATATATATATATATATATATATATATATATATATATATATATATATATACCTATATATATCTATCTCTCTATCTATCGAGAGAGAGAGATATCTATATATCTATATCTATCTATATCTATATCTATATTTTCCAAAGTCTGTTTTTATTTTATTTTAAAACTTTACATTTATTTTGCAAAGCCACTTGTTGTTACGGACAGAGCAGACTGGAGACACCAAGATGACGGATAGAGTTTTTATTGCACACGATGTAAACAGACAAAGAGGAGATGGTACTTGGACTGGACACACACTGGAGACTGGAAACTGGAGACCGAAGACACACGGGACAGGAATCGGGAACTCAGGAGAAGGGAAGACACTTACAGATGCGAGGTAGGTGTCCGAGACGTTGTGATGGCTGGATACAAAGATCTGTCCTACTACAAACGAGACCAGACACTGACTGAGGTGAGGGATGGTGTTTTATAGGGTAGTGGAGTGATGATTAAGTGCAGGTGTGTAATGAGTGACAGGTGACTGGGATTAGTGCTCAGATGAGGGAGTGCGATGTGTGAGGTTAATGACAGGTGAGTGTGTCTATTGGCTGGTGAGAACATGACAGGCTGTGACACTTGTCCTCACAAAGTCTGTTAATCGAGTTTCATTTCAAGGTTCATGGTTGTAATTCCATGCTTATATTACATTTATCTATATTTAATGATTTGATTATTTATTGTATAATGTTTTAATTATTTAATAAATATTGGACACTTTGGACCTCCATAAGTTTGTATTAATATTAACTAATTTATTCATTCTGTAGTGGGGACTGGGTTTTTTTTAACCAAAGACATACATTACACATTATTTGACAGCTATCTATATTTCACCAACAACCAACTAGTGTTTAACATGTATACAGTATGAGCTTGTAAAGTGATCCATTATCTTTAAAAGCCATTAAATGTTCAGTTACTTGAACACAGTCTTTCATATTCTACATTAATGATTTATTTCTGCCATTGTAAAGCTGATGTTTTGATGACTCCAGCTTGTTCTACACTTTGACATCTTTATTACCTGACTGCCTGGCACAGAGCAGAACAGGGAACACACTGCCAGTGAAAAGCACAAAGCTCCAAAACCAGCTCGGCTCTAACAGAGCCTTAAGCCAGTTTGTTTCATCATCACCTCTTTGTTTTCCTCTCCCGCTCTCTTTTTCGGCCTCTAGTCTCCAGCAGCGTTGGACAGTCTGTCTGCTCTGAAGTTTTCATTAACACTGCTGGTGTGCCAAGCCGCAGAAGGGACAAATGGCTATTCAAGATCCTGCGCTCCTCTCCCTCCTCCCACATCCACCTCCCTCCTCCTCCCAACAAACATTCTCCTCCTCTCCCAAAACTTCTCCTTTTCCTCCCACTGCTCTCACCCTCTTATTCCCTATTCTTCTCCTTCCTCCTAACCTTCCTCCTGTTTTGATCCTCTTACCACCTCCTCCTTCTTTCTCCATGTTGCTGCCGAACATCCAGCCCTTTTCTTCCTCCTCTGCTGGCTATCTGATCGTGGGGGATTGTGCTCAGCAGAACATCGCGTTGCTCTGATCTGGCCGGGGACCAGTCAGGCATGCCGGTTTGTGTGTGCCGTTTGGTTGCCACAGTGCCCAGCAGCAGGGGCTCCTGGACAAACACACAACTAGGGATCTTGAACAGCTCAGTGAAAGTGAGCGTCACACAGAGAGACATGGATCTCACTTCAACGCTCACACAAGCTCACACAGAAACACACTATTTTTGTCCTAATTTTTGACCTTCTTTTGTCTGCATACATATGCTCATAAGTATATCTGCCATGTAAAAATTCTTGAGTATATTATTGTATAGCGGCTTTGCACTTGGTTCTTAAATCCATCACATCTGTTAGACCTTCTAAGTGTTGTACAAATGCTTGGCAAAGCTTAAAATCATAGAAATAGAAAACATAAATACACACTGCAATGTTAAAGACTATGCAGACCCAAAAGCTACAAGCTAAGTACAACACACACACACAATGTCTGATGTGGGTCAAAACAGGCGCACCCATTATTTTCTATGTAAGCCTCCACACAGACGCCATCTTGATGTGCATCATTGCAGGTTGGCATGTGACCATTCATCAGTATATGCAGCTGTTCTATTTTCCCTGAAGATGAGGCATTCTTCTAGATTCCCCTGTCCATGAAAAACCATAAGCAAACTAGCTTTCATTGCGCTCTGATTTTAGTTTTTTTGGTCATCTCAGACTGTGTTGAGCACTAGGTTTTAAAATGCTTTTGAGCTCTACAGTGTCAAATCACAAAATTGGTTGTTCCAACAGTAACTATTTCTGGCACAATGTCTACACACCCTGTGTAGTGAAAGTAGCATGCTAGCAGAGCAGCAGGAGCTCCAGTGCTCTGTCTATGTCTACGCAGGATATAGTGTTCCAGCACAGTATTTAGTGTAGGTCACCAGCGTTTTGTCAGTGCTCAGAGCTCAACACACAATCACTGTAGTTAAGTGGGTAAAACCGAAGAAAATAGACTTGAAGCGTAAAAATATGCTTCAGGTCACGGTTATGCACATAAAGCTTTAAGTAAATTACGGCCTGTGTAGACAGCTGGATTTATTAAAATGTCAGCATATCTGTTCCGTCAGACACGTGAGACAGACGACTGAGTAGGAGTTGTTTATATGGAAATTTTGGATGACGGGAGGGGTGTTACATTACACTAATACATCCATCCATCCATCCATTTTCTACCGCTTGGTCCCCGTTAGGGGGTCGCGGGTGACTGGTGCCTTAGGCAGGGCACACCCTGGACAGTGGCCAACTCGTCGCAGACACAGACAAGGACAGACAACCATTCACTCACACATTCATTCAATACGGGCAATTTAGAGTTATCAATTAACCTACACATGCATGTCTTTGGACGGTGGGAGGAAGCCGGAGAACCCGGAGAGAACCCACGGTAACACGGGGAGGACATGCAGACTCCACCCAGAGAGATTGTGTGATGTTGGTCCGGGAATCGAACCCACGAACCCACGATCTCCTTATTGGGAGGCAGGAGCTGTAGCCGCTCTGCCACCGTGCACCACACTAATACATGCTGACCTTAAGTTGTCATGTTACCAATCTCACCTGCAGCATTATTGGACATTTAACAGGATTTTTTAACATTGTGATTTTGATGTTCATTGCTTATACCTTCTGTTTTGATATTTGTTCAAAATTTAACATCAAATATAGTACATGTAAATACCGCCTCGTTTTTTGCTGTGGTGAAATGTAATTAAAAATACACTGTAAATGTACAGTGTAACATAAAATGGCAACAAACTTACCACACAGTTGGCCTGTCTTTAAAGAGTAACTTAGCAGTAGTGTTGTGTTGTTCGCAAATGTGCAGTCATATACTCACTCACTGAGTGAGTGATTCAAGTCATTAATTTGCAGAAGGAATGGGGTGCCTTGGTCCATTACTATTCTCACTATACATACTGTTACTTGGTGACATTATTAGAGAGCACAATGTTTACTATGTTTCCATAGTTATGTGAATGACACGCAACTTTAGGCTACATCACTGCGGAACCAAATGATGCTGCAGCTATAAACTCCATTACTACCTGTCTTTTGGCAATAAATAAATGGATGAGCGATGATTTCTTAAAGTTAAACAAGGACAAAACTGAAATCCTACTAGTCGGCCCTAAAACAAAAAGAGAAATGCTGTTTAATAATCTGGGGAAATTGACTCCCTGGATTAAATCTGAGGTTTCAAATTTTGGTGTTATCCTAGATTCAGAGCTAAGCTTCAAGTCCTACATTAACAAGGTGACGAAAACATAATTTTTCCACCTTAGAAACAGTGCAACCATTTCTAAATCAAAAAGATGAAAAACTGATTCATGCCTTTATTTTAAGCTGTCTCAAATACTGTAAAAAAAACACTGATAGACTTCAGCTTATTCAAAGCTTGGCTATTACCAGAACAGAGAGCACATTAGTCTAGTTTAAGCAGCTCTGCGCTGGCTTCCCATAACATTTAAAATTGATTTTAAGGTCCTCTACCTTATATACAAAGCCCTTAATGGGCTAGGACCAAGCTACATTGTTTACTCTCGTTAACTTTATGCCTTCAAGAACACTGCGATCATCTGGTGCTGGTTTATTGGAGGTTCCCAGAAATAGTCGAAAGAAAATCAGCGATGCAGCCGTTATCAATTATGCCGCAAAGCTATGGAACACACTACCTATAGATATTAAGGAAGCCAGCTCGCTACATATTTTACTTAAAACCTTATCTCTTCACTTTAGCCTTTAACTAGCTATGACTTTCCTGATACAGACAAGAAACTCTTTTTGCACTTTGCTTTTGCACTGCTGCACTATTATTATTATTATTAATCAGTGGGTTTTATTTTCCATCTTATGTTATGCATTCCTCATTTTTGTCTTATTTTTACTATTAATTTTAAGTGGATTTAATTTTTTTATGTGAATGAGAATCAGCTTTATTGAAAAAACAAACAAACAAAAAGCTTAATTTTGTATATTAGAGCTAAACCAGATACATCATTGGAAAGGTTGCGACCTGAAGAGTAAGATATGTCAGTATAACGATTCTTCATGGCTCCTGCTTTGAGATACTGATATTTGAACCTTGACCTTGGTGTATATTTGAAGGCTTATAATCCAGCAACAAAAGAGGCTATAGACATGGGACCAAGTGTTAGAGAGCTCTTGACTTCAGGTCATGGTTAAAATGTATTTTCACGCATTTAACTAAATTAGATATTTAAAATCTGATTACATAAATGTGTTTACCATCCCCTTAAACTCCCCAATGTACTCTCAATTCAGTATTTACATCTTCCAACTTCCAATCCCACTAATATTTCCTAAAAACTACAATTTCCTAGAGATTCCTCTTGCAGCGGTGGCTAAGGATTATGGGTAATGTAGCCTAGCCTTCCGTTATCCAAAACTGACAACAAAAAACTTTCTCAGAATCGAAGAATAAATAATCTAAACTGATGGCCGTAACATTGACCTATTGCATAGTTGAATTATCAACGACATTTTCGTGTTTTAGTTTTGAGAAATGTTGAGGATATCATTGAAAGAAAACCTTAACATGGGAATTAACAGTGAGGAAAATACTTCCGGGCGGCAGGTCCTCAGTTCTCCAATGGGACTGATGCTCACAGTGTCTTATAGGGCCACGGTCATATTAATGTTGGAGTGAATGGTCGACTGGAGCAGTCCCTCTGAACATCTAATATGATGGTTTTACATTGGAGTTAATTGAAAGGCTGGTGCCTTTCATACAGACGCTCAAGGGTACCTTGTGTATCTGTGTGAGACGCCAAGGGGCATGACAAAATGTCGGTATTTGACGACCTGGGAATGTTGAAATTTATATGCGCTGTACATAACAGGGTAGGACTTTGTTATAGCTGCTTTCAGTTTGCAAACGGTATCTTTATTCAGCTAAATTCTCATCTTTCACGAATGACCACTCTCAGTTCACTACTAACTGAACGGCCATGTTTTAGTTCAGTGAGTGGGACTACGCAGTCAGAGCTCTGGTCAAGGACTGAATGTTTCGGTGAATATTTTGAACACATAGTTTTAATGAACTGATTCTAATGATTCAGTACACTAAAAAGAACAACTGATTTTACTAGCTCTTAGAAATCATTGTTAAAGAAATTGCTTCAAATATCGACTAGTGTTGGGTCAAACACAAACACACGGTTCATTAGTTTGTGGCTTGTTTGTGGTCACATAAACTGAACTGAAATTAATTGTCTATTCAGATCTGTTGAATTGAAGTGGAAACAATCAGATGACCATAGAGCCCTTTGTGATATTATATCTACGTATGTATTTCATTCAATTTAGCTTTCCCTTGATCTCCTAAATGTCCCTCTCTCAGTGGAGACCTGTCTCTATCCATCTCTATTTTCCCCCTCCTCCATCTGTAGTCCTCCTCTCCAGCCTCCCATTCTTTTTTTATCAAAGACGATTCACGTTGTCCATGGCTCCCACCCCACCGCCACCTCCAGCCCCTACCTGTGCTGTGCAGTAAGTAATGCGATCGTGTTAACCCATGCTGTGTGTGTCTATGTGGGTGAGCCGTGCTGGGTTCGTGTCATCCCTCCACCCCATACCCCAACCCCCTCCCCCTCCTCTCTACCACCTTACTCTCCCCTCTGTCTGCCTGCAGGCCAGTGGTGCCCTATGCACCGCAGGTGAGCTGTCACTGCCTATCTGAGCTGCCTGACACACTGGCTTGCCAAGAATAGACTCATCTCCACTGTTTGCAACTGATACACACACTCACCCACACGGACATTCACACCTGCCTGTGCAAATAAAATGCACATATACCCAGGCCCTGACCCGTATGGGCTTTCTGATGTTTTGTAGTGAAGCTGTTTATATTTTGTGCAAATGTTTAATATCTATTATATATCGAAACATAAAATAAAATCAGGCATTGTCAAAACTCTCCACTGAAAATAATCAATCAGTGGAATGCTAGTAAAGAAAAATTAGTATTGGACTGAATAGACCAGATCTCAGTTAAATCCCACTGAATGCTGGTATCTGCTCCATGTGTTGGCTTAAGAATCAGGCTTTAGGATAGGATTTTATTTCTTATCAATATTACCCGAGTAAATAAATTCACATCGTACATTCAGCCTCTCTTTTCTCTTAAAGATTAACCAAGGTGAGATTTTTAGCAAAACTGAAAGGATACATTACCAAACACAAAAACATGAGTTTGTTTGATCCAGTTGAGTTGGTTGTTAGAAAGATATGAATAGCCAAGAGTGAGTTAGTCAGTAACATTAACAAATCCAAACTCAAGTTCCACCAACAAGCTTATGCTGGAGCCTTCAACCATATAACACAATCTTCATCAACAGCAGGAGTTAGCTCAGTTGTCATGGAGACTGATCTGTTGATGAGCAAGCTTACTAGCTTTCATGATTTCATCCATAGTACTTTTAGGACTTCTTTTCCATATTGGCTTATAGGTTAAGCATTTGATCATCATGATAGATCCACCTCCATAAAAACTGAGCACACTCCACTGATGAAGACCATGTGATTTAGCTGAAAAGCTCTGGAAAAAACTACAAAGTGGACCATGAGTTGGTATAGTTTTGTCACACTAATTTAGCTGGATTTTCCAAACTCTTAATATACAGTATGTTGTAATGCTGTAATAAGATAGCACATAATTGAATTGCAGTGATCATCACGACAAAAAAGCACTCAGTTATTCATTATAATGAGAAAATGTTCTCTTAATAACAAGATTTTTTCACATCACATTTTTCATGTTATAATGATGTATTTTTCGTGCTATTTCTGCAAACTAAAATATTCCTATTTTAAAAATATTTCTTGTTATAAAGATCACTTCTTCCTATATTTTATTACACAAAATCAAAATTTTTTTCTCATTTGTAGAAAAAATATACAAATAACAAATAAAGCTAAAAACCAATATACAGTATAATACCCCAAATAAAAATCCTGCTAATATTGTTATATTCTGGAAAGAGCTAATCACGTTTCTAATCCTGAAAATATTTAAATTTTTGGTGTATTTTGATAGTACAAACAGTAGTTTTTTGTCTCCCTTTAATTGATCACATTTATATTGCATGGGACATCTTACACCATCATAACAGTGCAAGCTGTCCTTCATATTTTCCACTCCTTCTTCTCTACATAATAATTATTGTGATATATCTTTATTATTCACTGTTGCAAAATCCCAATTTGGTAATCATTACATTGACAATTTTACCTTTTTGTAATAAATTTAAGAGACTCTCCATGTTTGATGGCTGATTCTTTATGGCTGAAGCATAGCAGAGAGTCTTCACTGCTCTGCTACAGTGAAACATCACTTAAACCTTGTGATTGTATGACAGGCTTTCAGATGCACACAAGAGACAAACCCCAGGATGTTTCCCTTGTAACACTGAGCTGAAACGCCTCCTACTGTATAATCAAGGCAAAGGCAAGTCCAACCTTCAAAGAGCAAAGCGATCACAGCTCCCCTTAAGGCCTGTTCCGGCTATAGGTCAACAGTCCAGCTCAATTCCCAACAACAGGAAATACATGGCTTTATTTTGTTGACTGAGAGGTGGTTGTGTCCGTGTCCGTGTGTCTGTGTGTTTGTTAGGAAACACTGCTATCATCTCAGTCTACATTTGCATCTATTTCTACATCTTATTATGTACATTAAGTCCATATGGCAATTATAGGGGTAAATCTGAGCCAACACTATATACTCTAATACTATATACACATAATCTATATACTATAGCATTGTTACAAGCTACTTTCACATACTATGGCCATGAAAAAGTGTCCATTAAAACCATGGGAGAACATCTCAAACATCCAATCAACAGTTTAACCACTGTTCTAAATCAGTGCACAGGGTATATTAAAAAGGTAAACATTCCCAACAGGTACTTTGAAGTAAATGACAAAATGTTGTTTGTCATTGCCCTCCCAAATTACCCATGAGTGTTCTCTGATCTTGTGCCCCTATTGGCAGGACAACATTGTTAGTTAATGTTTGGTTATGTTAAGTCACAAAACTACTTGATTAAAAGGTTAAAGAAAGATTTCAGTTACCGTTAAAAAAAATCCAAAGTTAGAGGGAGACGGTTGGTTGGTAAGACCTGCGTTTCTCTTTATCTCTCTGCACCTAACCTTGCCAAGGGTTAAAATGACTACAAACACACTTCGCAAATGGGAGGTGGAAAAATTCATGACATGATCTCCGGGCTAGCCAATGTTCCACTAGCTTCTGAACCTCAATGCGATCAAGATACATGCATATGAATTAATATATAACAAATCATTTAATTTTGTCAAAAATTGAGTTAAATTAATATAAAATTTTAACTCAAGTTTAAATTTAAAAAATGATTAATGTGTTAGCTTAAAAAAATAAAAATAAAAAATTGGAACCAAAATGTTAAATGAAAAAACATTACATCCCTGTCTAGACAAATTTTGGAAGTGAACATAGAAGATGTTGTTTCACTTCTGTTCATAAATGGTTACTTTTACACAGTGCTGTTATCCAAATCGTTTTGCAATTTTGCCGCTAAATAACCCATTCACACATTAATGGCAGCAAGCTACCACACAGGGTGCTGGCCAATCATTGGGAGCAATATGGGGCTCAGTGTCTTGACCAAGGACACTTTGACAGGAGGAGGTGGGGATCAAACCAACAACCTTGTGATTAATGTATTACCTGATCAACCTCCTAAACCACAGCAACCCCTCACTATCTTACATACAGTAACTTCAGAACCAAAATTGTTACGACATTCAGGCAGGGGTCACAGAATGTTTTTTATTGGATGACAGCACGATAGTACAGATATGTAGATAGGGAGGTCCGTAGGAGGGAAGACTCGCTGGAGACCGGAGATCGCTGGAGAGGCACATAGGCGTAATGCCGAGAAGCATGGCGAGTCCTAGTCACATACAAGGTCAGACACACATTGAGGTGAGTGCAGGGCTTTTATGCTGGCTGTGATTGGGATCTAATGGGGAGCAGGAGTGTGATTGGGAACAGGTGTGGATGATTAGTGGATGGTGGAGCCTGGCGTATCCGTGACACAAATTCCCTCATTATGGAAAAAATATACCACTCATGCATGCTGGAACTCTGTGGAAAATATTGTATAAGAAACAATTTAGTAAAGATATTCTCTCAGGTAACCAGTAGTAATTATTCAATCTGAGTGGGTTGTATCAATCATTCAGATGTAGATGACACTGGACTGACTGGCTTATATCTGATTTCGGCCCCATTTATGTGTCTAACTTAGATTGTTTCCTTCATTCCCTTTCTTTTCTTTTCTCTTCCCCTTTTCTTATGAGGCAATTTATTTGACAATGTCAGTCTGTGCAGTGCTTATCACTCCTCTGATATCCTTTCCTCCCAGCCTTGCTTAATTCTTTCTCTTTATTTCCTCCTCCCTTTCCCTCTACTAATTTGGCATTAACATATAACTGCTGTGAGCCCTACTGTACACACAACGGGAGACTCACTGTGTGTGCGCTGCTGTGTAAACTTGGGTGCCTTTGATCCGATAAAAACCTCTAATTTGGATGGTTGAAAGAATTTACATACTTTTTCTTTTCCTCCATTCCTTTGCTTTTCTTCTGCTTCCCATTTACATTAAGGCTTCACTCTGCTGTAGGAGACTTGCAGCTGAGTTTCACAATGTGGACCAAGCCAATGCTATAAGAAGGAAATGTTTTGACAATTGGCTTTGTCAAATTGTGTTTGAGATTTCTTCAACGTCTTGCGCAGCAGACCATTAGATTAAGACTGCGCTTGTGTAAATCCTTTTCGCTCCTCACATGATTGATGTTCTATTTCAAAGTAAGGCAACAACAAACAAGTTTCCACATAGTGAGGGCTTTTGAATAGCATGCCATTCATCACTGGCGTGCTTGGCCTTTTACATGAGTGCCACAAACAGTCTGAGAATGGAAAATGTTTTCAGACTCAGTTATCATACAGGCCTTTTATTATAAAGACTTTTCACTTTTGATTTGTTTCAAATTGATTTTAAGCATTTACTTAAAAGTTATTTTTTCTTGGACTGAATACACTGGCTGGAAACAAACACAGTGGCCTTCAACGGAGTAGCACTGAGCAAGGCTTTATATTTCTATGAGAACCGAATGAAACGTCTAATTTAATAGTGCAAATTAAATATATTGAATATATCTAAACTGGTATACATATCATGAACATACATGTTAATGGTTAACTAGGTTTTTATTGGAAGTTATGGATTGTATTGCACCCCTTTTACTAATTATTTTTAACAGCTCGCTACGTCCCAGATTACTTTAAAACTGTTTGTGTCCAGCCAGTCCTAAAAAAACCTGGGCTAGATCCCACCCTTCTGGATAACTATCGCCCAATCTCTAAACTGCCTTTTATTTTCAAGATTCTCAAAAAACTTGTATCTAAGCAACTTCTTGCTGCTGTGGAAAACAATAATACCTTTGAAGTTCCAATCTGGCTTTTGTCAACACCACAGCACTGAGACAGCCCTTCTCAAAGTCAATAATGACCTTTTAATGAATACAGACGCAGGCATGTGTTCAATTCTTATGAAAGTATCCATCTGAAAAAAATCTCACCCCCTCCTTTCAAACAGCCTTGCAAAGCCACTCCCCCAAAACACATTTTCATGTGCAATGAGTGCACGGGCAGTGTGCGTGCAAGTAGGCATACCGAATTTGTTTCTTTTTTGTGTCAGAGCATTATTGATTGCTGCCGGGATGTAAAAAGAATATCAACAAATTTAACAAAATATGTTTCTAAAATAAATTGCCTACCCTAGCTTTAAAGTCTTCACGCCACCCTCTTGCCACCCTATGATTATTTCTCTAGATCTGCCCCTGTCTGAAGCCTACACTACTAAGATGGTTCAGTACCTCTTTGACCTGTTCAACAGCACCGGAAAGCATGCTTTCATTTTGGGTCCAATTCGTACACTGGGTCGTGGAATTGACCGTTTTAGCAGGATCCTCAGTCTTCATACCTGGCCCCAGTCTGTCTGCAGTACCCATGACGTTGGTTTTATTCACTTATTCAGTTTGAACTTATTCTGGGATCATTTTTCCTTGTTTACACGAGATGGTCTTCACCCAAACAAGTCAGGTAGTCGCATGCTGGCAGCTAACCTGCAGCACGCTGTGCTGTCCTCCTCACGTAGTTGACTAATTACATCACCTGTTTCCCCTCGCTCTTCTTCTTTCTCTTCTCTGCCCACCAAAAACAGCCACGCACCCTCCGCTGTCACTACCTCCCCCTTTTGGACTGATCATAGTGCTGCTATTTGGAGGCCGGATCCCTCTAATGCTATTTTTAAAATTCCTGTGGTAATTTCGGATAGGTTCTTAATATGAAACAGACACAGACGCCACAGCAATAATAATAACTTAATAAAGAGCCGGGCCAGAACCCTACTTCCAGTCTCAACCTCAAATCTGAACCAGCACAGACTTTTTAAGATGGCTCTTCTCAATGTAACATCCTTCTCTAACAAAACATTTATTTTAACTAATTTTATCTCTTCCACTGATTTAGATTTTATGTTCTTAACAGAATCCTGGTTACGTCCTGGTGATCACAGTCTGCTGGCTGAATTGTGCCCCCCAGATTATGACTGCTTTAGCTGCCCTAGGGTTTGTGGTCAAGGTGGGGGCCTTGTTACTGTCTATAGGAAGCATTTAAAATGTGACCTCATACCTTGCTATGATTTTACGTCCTTTGAAGAGCTCATGTTTAAACTTGGTGTCCCCTTCCTGGTCATATTTGCTATTACAGTATTTATCGCCCCCATAAACCAGCTGGCTCCTTCTTGTTGGAACTCCCTGGGTTTTTGTCCAGTCTTGTTTTAAATTATCATATAACTGTTCTTTGTGGTGATTTTAATATTCATGTTGATGACTCCTCTAATGCCCCTTGTTGCTGATTTTTTAAATATCACTAACTCTTAACTTTTAACAACATGTGTCTGGCCAAACTCCCGTGGCCACACCTTAGACCTAGTCTTTACTTTGGGCCTGAAAACTCCATCTGTGGAAATCAGAGACATGTTTATATCTGATCACTTATGCATTGTTTTTAACTGTGAATTACAGGCTGCTAAATGACAGTATTCAAAGCTGTAAAAGGAATGCAGAAGACCAGAACGCAGATGGAAGAAATCAGGTCTCCAGGTCCACTTTGTGGCAATGAAAGAGTTATTACTCCTTTATAATAGGATGGTGAAGGATGCAAGAACACTTCATTTCTCTGCACTTATTTCTGCCCATCAGCAAAACCCCAGATTCCTATTTAAGACTGTGGATCAGTTAGTTAACCCAGCCTCTCCTTGTGCCTCTGCTGAAAAGTTTCTTTTGCACTTTGCTGGAAAGGTGGAGTTAATAAGATCTGATATCACCCCTAATCCTGCCTTTTTAGATGTGGATCACCAACTCAGGGATTCTTTGAGCAATTTTTATGCTGTTACTATGCCTGACCTCGCAGACATCATGTCTCTTATGCGAGTATCCTCCTGCCCTCTGGACAAATTCCCAACTAGGTTTTTATTGGAAGTTATTGATTGTATTGCGCCCCTTTTACTAATTATTTTGAACAGCTCGCTGTCTACTGGCTACGCCCCAGATTACTTTAAAACTGCTTGTGTCCAGCCAGTCCTAAAAAAACCTGGGCTTGATCCCACCCTTCTGGATAACTATCGCCCAATCCCTAAACTGCCTTTTATTTCGTAGATTCTCAAAAAACTTGTATCTAAGCAGCTTCTTGCTGCTGTGGAAAACAATAATACCTTTGAAGTTCCAATCTGGCTTTTGTCAACACCACAGCACTAATGACCTTTTAAGGAATGCAGACGCAGGCATGTGTTCAATTCTTTTGCTGCTGGACTTAAGTGCTGCCTTTAACACAATTGATCATGGCATTCTTTTAGATAGACTGAGGCACTGGATGGGCATATCTGGCACTGCACGAGACTGGTTCTCATCTTATCTGTCCAATAGGAAATTCTGTATCAGCATTAATAACTTCATGTCATCCTTTTACCATATCAAGTATGGTGTACCTCAAGGTTCAATTCTAGGACCAATACTGTTCTCCTTATACAAGCTTCCCTTGGGTGATGCCATCCACAGACATGGGATTTCTTGTTATTGATATGTGGATGACACACAGTTGTACCTCTCTGTCAAGCCAACTGACCTTAGTTCGCTGAGTTCTCTGCAGGACTGCCTGTCTGACATAAAAAACTGGATGTCGATACATTTTCTTCAGCTCAACTCAAATAAAACTGAAATCCTTCTTATTGGGCCTCAACACATCACTAAACAAATAGTGCCACCTACTAGTAACCTGTCACAACATATCAAGCCTGTTGCAAGAAATATTGGTGTCCTGTTTGAATTTATGTTTTGAGCAACATATCACTAAGCTTGTCCAATCATGTTTCTATCACCTCAGAAACAATTCAAAAATCCGATCTATTTTAAATCTTACTGATGCAGAAACTGTACATGCTTTTATCTCCTCACACCTCGATTAATGTAACAGCGTGTTCACTTGTCTTAATCAAAAAACTTTGTATACATGACTGCAGACTATACAGAACTCAGCTGCTAGGCTATTAACCAGGACCAAGAAATACGACCACATCACACCTGTTTTAGCCTCTTTACATTGGCTCCCTGTTTGTTTTAGGATTGATTTTAAGATCTTATTGATTACTTTTGAGGCTCTTCATGGCCTGGCTCCAGACTATAATTTAAACCTTGTAAATCCCTTATGAACCTTCACGTAGTTTGAGATCTTCGGGCAGGGGTCTCCTGTCTGTTCCTGAGTCCAGGATGAAAATTAAGGGGGACAGAGCTATCAGGGCCCTGAGGCTCTGGAACAACTTGCCCGAAGAAATTAGGTTGTCTGAGTCAGTGTCTTCCTTTAAGTCTCTTCTCAAAACACATTTTTATCTGAAAGCATATCTTGATTTTACCTGAACTGTTTATTTTATTGATTATTTTATTGCTTTTGTGTATTTTATGTATTTTATTTCTTAATATTTCGTCATTCACTGTAGTATTTTATTTATCTTGTTGTGAAGCACTTTGTACTTTGTTTTGATAAGTGCTCTATAAATAAAGTTTTGTTATTATTATTATTATTAAATATTATTATAATGAGCAACCTTTTCTACATTTTTCTATATCTAAAATACTGCTTGTTTGAAGAAACCTGACGCCACATGGTTTGCATTTTTCGTTTTGTGGTTTTGATATGGCGCCGGGGATGGCTGCCATGTCTCGAACTCCTCCTCAACTTTGCGTTTTTCTTGTTTTACTTTATTTTTTTGTTATTTATTTTGCCTTTTTCACAACATGTGCGTCGCCCATGCAAACCCTATCATGCCATGAACTTTTGCAGATCACTGATGGACAACACTTTTTCACCACGATCAATGAAAAATAAGGAATATCTATGGCTTGGATTATCTATTGCCGCACCTGGACTTATTATCTCCCCAGGGAGTTTACATTGGTCGTTCTCACAGCTGTGTACATTCCTCCACACGCCGACACCAAGCCCTGAATGAGCTGCATGGAGTTATCGATAGGACAGAGTTCACGGCCGGAGGCTGCTTATTGTGGCTGTGGATTTTACCAACACCAACCTGATGAAAGTCCTACCGAGATATCACCAACACCTCAACTGCCCACAACATCTTCCGACCATCTAGCCAGTAAGAACATATTTTCATGCTTCTCCCGCCTATTTACTCCCAGCTGAGTAAAAGGGACAAACCATCAGAAAAAACAGTTAAAGTCTGGACAGGTACAGCTACAACAGCTCTACTGGACTGTTTTGAGTGCACACACTGGCACATGTTCAGAGATGCCGCCACCCAGGGGAACCACATCAATTAAGGACTTAAAAACCTGGATGACCTGCAAATTTCTGATGTTAAACTCAGACAAAACTGATTTTATTGTACTTGGCCCCAAACACCTCCAAGACACATTATCTAAAGATATAGTTGCTCTAGATGGCATTGACCTGGTCTGCAGCACCACCGTAAGGAACCACAGAGTTATCTTTCATCAGGATTTATCCTTTAACTCCCACATGAAACAAACTTTGAGGACTGCCTTCTTTTAACTACGTAACATTACAAAAATCAGGCACATCCTGTCTCAAAATGATGCAGAAAAACTAGTCCATGCATTTGTTACTTCTAGGCTGGATTATTGCAATCCCTTATTATCCAACTGCCCGAATAAGTCCCTTAAGACTCTCCAGTTGATCCAGAATGCTGCGGCATGTGTACTGACAAGAACTAGGAAAAGAGATCTTATTTCTTCAATATTAGCTTCTCTGCACTGGCTTCCTGTTAAATCCAGAATATAATCCTTCTCCTCACCTACAAAGCTCTTAATGGTCAGGCACCATCATATCTTAACAAGCTCATAATACCTTATTACCCCACTAGAACACTGCACTCCCAGAATGCAGGGTTACTTGTGGTTCCTTGAGTCTCCAAAAGTAGAATGGGAGCCAGAGCCTTCAGTTATCAAGCTCCTCTCCTGTGGAATCAGATCCCAGTTTGGGTTCAGGAGGCAGACACCATCTCTGCATTTAAGAGTAGGCTTAAGACTTTCCTCTTTGATAAAGCTTATAGTTAGGGCTGGCTTGGGTGAGTCCTGAACCATCCCTAAGGTATGCTGCTATAGGCCTAGACTGCCAGGAGACTTCCCATGATGCACCTCTTTCCTCTCTCCTCCTCTTCCTCTCCATCTGTATGCATTTTTATCTCATTACTGCATGTTACTAACTCGACATCTTCTCTCTCCCGTAGTTCTGTGCTTTCTCGTCTCTTTCCTCTCTCCTTCTGTCGCTTTCAGCAGGTATTTCTGCCATCAGAGCTGCAGAGACTGGATCTGTGGTTGTGGGCCACCTGCAGCCCCTGTGTTCCTGCTTGACAACTGCTACTACAGTTGTTGTTATTGGCTTTGTTACTATTATTGTCATAATTATTCCTATGACTATCATTCCTATTATTATTATGTTATTAATAGTAATATTACCACTACCATTACATTATAAGTATTTTAAAATTCTAGGTGGAATTTCCATTGTGCTTCCCTCTCCCCTACCCTCCTTCTCTCTCTCTCTCTCTCTGAAAACCTAACACGGCAGCGGTGGATGGCCGCCCACCATTGAGGCTGGTTCTGCCTAAGGTTTCTGCCTGTTAAAATGAAGTTTTTTTGCCACTGTCACCAAGTGCTTGCTCATGGTGGGATTTGTTGGGTCTCTGTAAATAATATTATAAAGAGGTCTAGACCTGCTCTATAGGAAAAGTGCAATGAGATAACTTCTGTTATGAATTGGGACTATAGAAATAAAATTGAACTGAATTGAATTCAACATATTACAGACACGATCTTGGGAAAGGATGGGACGAAATGGTCACTAAATGTTTAAATGTGTGCTACGATGGAGGAAATGGGCATCGGGGGACTTTAAAAAAAACAGTAAGCATAAGTAGAAGAATAAAACAAATTGCATTGCATTGTCTGATTGTTAGTAGTGTATATGCCATGGTCACCGTGTTTAAATTTCATCAACTCATTGAAGTTTGAAATTCTACAGTACATTTGAATCATTTTTACTCACTATTATCTATTTATGTCATTTTGTCACTCCATAGAATCACCAAAACACCCCCATTCATATATGAACGCTGAACACACTTATGAAAATACTTGTGCTTGAACACACAAGCATATTTTGTTTATCCATGTGGAAACAATAACTTATCAAGGATAAAATAATACATATACACACTGCAAAACAATACCTGATTCTCAGCATGGACGCTTGGCTACATCGTATATCGAGAAGAGAAATGGAATTAATGGCTAAGAAATAAACACACTTCTTCTCATTATGCACAAATACACATACACTATCCGTGCTCTCTTCCTACCATTCATTAACTATTCCTTTCAGTTAATTAAAGGTTACTCAGATGGAATAAGGCTTATCTGGAGAGTCACTCTCAGCTGAGCTGACTGCTGACACATACACACACACACACCTACACACACATTCAACTTAGACTTCTGACTGTGAAAGCCATTCATTGGGCTTATCTTTCTGGAAAGACTATCAGATCTGCATCAAACACAGGGAATCTTTGTCTTTTTGTGCTTCTGTCTCCTATACTTTACACAGTTACTACATATGCACACTGAGGTGAGTGTTGGAGCATGTGAGATAAGATGCGCCCATCATCCAAAAATCACGAGTGCAAAACGTATCTGAAGAATCCATCTCCAGGAGCTGACACATCACTCCATTGATGTGAGTGACAGAGGCTGTTGCTACTGGAGGATTAGCGTTAAAACCAAACACTAAATGTTTCAAATGTGACAGGAAGCCATCTGTGTTGTGCCTGTTTAAAGGGTTTCCTTTGTTCGTCTGCCTGGCGAGTGTGCCTTCATTCGCAGGGAAAATCCAGCTTTTGAATAACGAGTATTTACATGTTTTTTTGTACGAGGCAGGGCAGCGGCGTTGTTTTAACTTGCTCACTGACAGTCACAACAAATTGTTTTCCCATGTAGAAAAGCCAAGCTGTGTCGCGCCACTTGTGTATTTAAAAACTGCATTTTCCCAGTGCCAGGGCCCCCATGCTGAGTTAAATGAAGGCATTTATTCTCCAACCGAATCGGGCCTGGAGATATGCTTTCATTAGGACTGTGATTAGCATAGTGCTTGTTACTGCTGGGCCTGTTAGCGAAACAGAGCTGTCTGTTTCTACGCGTCCCCTCATTACAAACAACATGAAAATCAGCTGTACAATGGAGTTATGCACATCACAGATAGGACACAGGTTAGAAAACAGTTTAATTGCTTGAGAAAAGAATGATGGCTGACTTTAATGTGCCTGAACATATGGACAAATAGGGAAGAGATTTGCTAATGTTGGGTATTTTCATCTCCAGTGCACTGTGGCAGTTAACAAGACAGAAACAAACAATAGTTCAAATAGTTCAGTCGAAATTATTCAAAGAGATAAGCTGCTGGGAGGCTGTCAATAGAAGACAGCAGGAAACAGAAGGTTGTGATGCTTTATGGTGGTTTCTGGCTTTAATCATTCCATCCAGTGTCATGTTATACACTTACTGACAGTGAATTTACTGAACCCAATAAACTAACTTTCCTTTTTCAAAGTATCAAAAAAAAAGCCTGAAATAAATTGTTATTATTATTGTAAATGTCTTTCATATTGCTTGTATGCATTTAGATTATTTTTTTTCAAATCCATCCAATATTGACCAAGGTAATCAATCCCAACCCAAAGTAAATTAAGTAGTTGTTCAATCATATCACAAAATCTTCCACAGCAGATAGAGTTTGTCTATGGGAGTTTTGTAGTGCTATGGGAGGAAGTGTTCCTGCTTGTCTCACAAATGCCCCAACACAAATGCTTGTATCATGTCAATACACAACAAGAAATGTTTACATTAGCATGGGTCACACTCATGTGTTTCCACCTGCCTGTTTCCAAGAGATTTATTTTGGAGATAAAGCTGTGTTATTTCATGTTTTTATTATTATCAGTAAATACTAAGGTTTACGATATTAAGATTATTTACTATATAGTGTCTGAATTCTGAGTGTGAATATGTATCCACTATATAGTGCCCTTAAAAATCCCACAATCGAACAAAAAGCTAGTGTCCATGACATGTACACTACTTTCTGCAAACAATCCCACAATCCAATGCGCCACATTTTATATATTACAAAAATTACCGTTGTGCGACTCTACAGGTAGTGTTGTTAGTGTTGACGCAAAATGATGATGATTAGTAAGTGTCTGAGATCTCAATTTTCTGCTCACTATTGAGTAAACTGCTGTGTATACATTATATAGGGAGTAGTGAATGAGTGAAGAAGGGAGTGATTTCAGACACAACCATTGACCATATCTATATAAGTGCCAAGGGCTGTCAAAATCCACAATTCATTATGTCTGCAAGGGACCTCAAGCACACAACTTCTAGAGACATCACTAGAGAGCACAAATGTACCATATTCCTTTGAAGACGTTTACTCTCTTTTTTGGAGGTGTAAGTTCATTCCTGTAGTGAGGCTTTTTACTATACACAAATTACCAATGTAAATTCCATTCATAGCTGAAGAGAAAAATATTCTACTCTTATGGTGTTGAATGGTTTGTGGTAAGTGCTGACTCCTTGTTACTTGAAGCCTCTAGCTAGATGCTAAGGGAGGCTCACTGGGATCCTTCTGGTGGTCCCTGTTGGATGTTCACTCATCCATCATACTCTGAGATGGATTACAGGGTCAAGATCTCTGCATTGTTTATATCGACTGAGGTTTGAAGCCTCATGTCATTGTACATTTTATACCCTTGTGGCCCATTGCCCTTGCAGACTTGATGTTATGACGGTGGACACTTCAGTCCTGAAGTCCACAAGGGGCCAATCTAATCTGCCATAGTGAGCAATGAGGCAGCAGTTTGACTGCCCATTTAAGTCAGTGTTTATTTACCCTGTGAAGTATTTTTGCTTTTGTCTTATTTATCATACTGACAACTTTTTGAGTTACTGACCTGGCCAACCATTGTACAGCACTTATTGTAACAATATACAGACTTTGAAATATCCTTTAAATTATTCTTTTGCTGAGTCTGGATTCATTCATTGCTCCAAAGGAAAAAAAATCTATAAGGACATTTTATCGTCTTATAGAGAGCAATGTCCTGGCTCACTGCATTTAGCCTTAATGTGGCCCGTCTCCTCAAATAAATCGAAGTGAGAATGTCTAAGTAGTTCCCAGGCAACTGAGACAGCAGGCTCATTTTATTGTCTCAGAAAACTGGCACTACACATTGATTCAGCCCTCTCCCCGGCTTTCTGGGGGTCTTCTCAGTCTCTCTCATTTGTCATATCTCTCACACGTACACACAGTTCTTATTATTATGGTTAGAAAGTTTGCAAATATTCCAGGCCCTCACTGACCAAAGCTGCAGTGTTCAACATTTCTCAGTATATCGGAAGCGTGTTGTTAGTCTCACCTTCCCTCCTCTCAGTTGGTCAAGTCTTCTTCCCAGCCCCTGTCATTTATCTTGATGAGCTATCTGCCTTAAAGAAGTATCTCTTCAGAGGCTGAGGCAACTGACAGCTGTAAAGCCACCAAATGTGTCAGAGAAGCTGAAAGCAAAAGCAGCCAGTCTACACCACAGTACTTTTGTTTCAAAATAAGGAACAGATCCATAAAATGACTGAAAGTAAGTTATAGAAAACCAAGGCACCAACTTTATATTTAAAACACTACTTACAAAGAAAGACACAACAATGACTCAATACACAGCTAACTATACATACAATGATGCTACAGTGAAGGAATATGAATGCAGAAACAGAATTTGGACAAATGAGAGTAGTTACCATCACTGGAAGCAGCTGGGGTAAAAGCTGTGGTGTTTTAGCCGCAGGGGTGAAGATTAGTTGAAGTTTGAAGTTGGTTTGGCAATGCAGAGACGGAATGGGACAACTTGCACTGGTAACGAAGAAAATCCACTGTTGCCTTCCAGTGAGGTTCTCTTATAGAGAAAGTTTGGTAAGGAAGTTCAGAGAAGCATCTGGCCAGTGGACGTGCTGACCCCCCAGGGCAGTGTCAATGCTCAACCCCACGTGGGACGCTGTCCACTAGAGGTCAGAGGCCAAATGATCTTTACTTACTTTCAAAACAATATGGGCCCCATTTGGGTGAGTCAGACCATGTTTCCATGCTTCTCCTGCCTACTTATACCTAGCTGATTAAAAGGGTCAAACCATCAGAAAAAAAAGTGTGGACAGATGACGCTACAGCAGCTCTACATGACTGTTATGAGTGCGCAGACTGGCACAAGTTCAGAGATATAGAACTATACATCATCAGTGACATCATAAATTTGTTGATGATATGGTGATTACAAAGACAAAAAAAAACATTCCCCAACCAGAAAGCCTGGATTAATGGAGAGGTTAGGGGCTCTATTGAGAGCCAAAAAAGCTGCCTTTCAGTCAGGTGGCAAGGAAGCTTACAGCACTGCCAGAGCGAGACTGAAAGCTGGCATCAAGGAGGCAAAGCAGAGACATCAGGAGAGAAAGAGATCTCAACACCAATAACACTAAAGATATGTGGCGAGAGATCCAGACAATCACAGGCTACAAAAGCAGGAGCGCCCCCTTCATGCCTTTATGCTTGCTTTGATCTCCTCAACAAAGAGTCAGCTATCAAGTCTACTCCGCCTCTAGAGGACCGGCCACTGTCCCAGCTGCTGGGTCTGATAACATCCCTGGCCGTGTACCAAGAACATGTGCCAACCAGCTAGTCGATGTCATTATTGACATTGTCAACATATCACTGTCACAGGCGAGTGTTCATGAAACTGACATGAACACATGTCATGAAACTGACATGAACGCTCTCCTGGCAAACTGGCAAACTTAGCATTCTGGGCTTGAGTACTACACTCTACTACACGCAACTGGATATTGGATTTCCTTACAAACAGACCACAGACATATCGGATTGGTGGTCACAGCTTCTCCACTAGTGCTGAACACCGGAGCCCCTCAGGACTGTCTGCTCAGCGCCCTCTTGTTCACGCTGTACACCCACGACTGCAATCCCAGACATGGAGAGAACTCTGTTGTGAAGTTTGCGGATGACACTGCCATCATTGGCCAGATTACAAACAATGATGACAATTCATATCGAGAGGAAATGAACAATCTTGCAGAGTGGTGCAGAGAACAACCTACTGCTCAACACCAACAAAAAAAGAAGCAGATAGTTGCTTTTAGAAAAAAGGAGACAGAGACACACCCCCCGTAATGGAAACATTACAAACTGGCATGGGATGTGCACAGCCCAGGACAGGAGTGCTCAGCAGCAGGTGATTAAAACCGCCCAGAAGAATTTTGGTACCCATCGATCGTGCATCAGTGATATTGGTGAGGTGAGGTGTCTGTGCAGATCCCAAGGGATACTAAAAGACATTACCCACCCCAGCCACAGCCTGTTCACCCTGCTGCTGTCTGGCAAGAGATACAGATGTATCCATTGCCATACCACCAGACTACAGAGGAACTTCTTTCCTCAGGCTGGGAGACTCCTCAATTCATCCTCTGCACTCCTCCATAAATAATAGTTTTCTGTTGTTTTCAGTTTTCGCAAATATCCTTATTAATATGAATATTAATATGAATATGGCAGTTTTCTTTGCTTGTTTTTTGTTTGATATTAGCACTGTGATGCAAACATAATAGTCAATTACAATTTAACAGTGATGCATTATCTTTACCAACTGAATCAAAATGTATTTTCTATGATGTTATGGAATTGAATACGAATTAATTATTTTTAAAAAACAACAGTATCAGTTCAAATGCCTAAAAACAGCATACACTCGGTTGTCAGTTTTTCGATCCACCTAGCTAAAACCAATGTAGTCTAATCCAAGAGTCCTGAAAAAACTTCCTGCTTTCTTACAGTGCAGTCGCTTTGCTGTTTGCTCCCGCCTCAGCTTGCATTCTTGTGCTGATATTCTTGTTTTTTCTGCTAGAAATTATAAGCAGCAGCTCCTGGAGGCTTGTGCCTACCAACAGCACAAGTCTGTACAACAGTGACTGGATACTTAGTTAAAGCTAATTAGCAGCAAGATGCCTCCCTTCTCCACAGACACCTTCCACCAACTTCTACAGAAAATTGCAATGCTGGAAACCAAAGTCCATTTACCATGGACAAGAGCATGCTAACACATGGCTAATTAGCACCAACAAGACTACCAAGAAGGAGGACTGTGGCAGTCTTACCTGGAACTCTCTGCAGAACCTCTCACCTACAAACAGCAGGGTAAGGACTGAGAGCAAATCAGAAAGTAAAAGGCTACAGGGAAAGCTAACGACTGGACCTCAAACTGATTGTGGGTGATTTCACTGTAAAAGATGAAAGAAGTATGTGCAGTAAGAACACCAAAATATTCTGTTTTCCCAAAGAAATAGTCTCTGACTTGACAGAAAGAATCCTGCATATCATGGCTGCACACTCACATGTGGAAAATTTCATACTGCACATTGGAAAATACAATATAATATATTAAGTTATTTAAGTTATTTCTTTCTGTTTTATTTTTTAGTGCCCTATGTTCCTGTTGCTTTTTCCCCAGTGTTTTGTTCCTTGTGTTCTGGACTGTTTTTATGGATCTTGCTGGTTATATGGACTTTGGATTTTCTCCCTGCACCCTATTGGATTTGTTAGCCTCACATGGATTGCATTTCCTGGTTTTGATCTCCACCTGCCTGACAATCCCTGTAAGCCTTTGTATATGGACTCTTGTTAAACCCTTGCACTGCACCAGTTCTGCCTGTGCCTCTGTTGTCTGTACCCTGTTTGGCACAAACGTGATATGTATGGCTATATATTGATACATATAAAAATATATATTGCAATGCACTAGTCAGTGCGCTCTGATTAATTCCTATGGAAGTCCAGTTAAACCAGGTAAGAGATAGTGAAACAGCAAGCCATTGTGTTTTCAATGATGGAAAATAAAAAGGTCACATATTTTTTATATATATATATATAGTAACTGTATCCACGGTGAAAGTTGCTCTCTCATGGCCAGTACCTCTTCACTAGTCAGTTTTTGTGATTAATCAAACCAAGGGTAACAACCTGATCAAACAGTGTTGACACAATCCTTGGTTAAGGTTAGTGTTAAGGTTAATTCAACTTTGCTTGTCCAGTTGGTGGGTTCATCATTAATGTGCAGCTAAGCTTTGTTTAAACCCACAGAACTTTATTTTAAATTCTAGTGGAGATCTCAAGGTTTCTAAAGATACAAAATATGTGCTGCTGAATTACAGGGAAATGTTTATAAACTGATGCAGAAGACATGCAGATATTTTCTATTTGATGTAATGCTGCAGCCATAAAACAATGGCCTCTTGGCGGTGAATATTTCACTCATTACAAGTGTGATGTAGCTTCAATGTATCAGCAACCAGCAGATGCACAATACAGATGTGACATTGTTGTACAATATGGAATAAAATGTATTTTTTTTTTATCTCTATGAAGATACTTCAGGGGTAAAAGGTTAAGGTAAAATTTAAGTTTAAGGGGTTAAGCTAGGCAAGCTAAACGGTTAAAGGTTAACGTAAACAGAACAATTTGGTTAAGGTTAGGGTAACGCCAAAACCTGATCATATCCTATCAGTGCCAAGTTAAAAGTACATTGTACTTACAGTACTGTCACCAACATCATGTGCATCTTTGGATTCATTGTGAAAGTCGTGGTCAGAGCAATTATGATTCAGGTTCTGTTATATGAGAGCAATGCCAACGCCCTGACTAACTTATTTAAGTGCCCTCAGTGAAATATTAATAAAACACAGAAACATAGGGAAGACACTTTTGAGCTATTAATTCAGTTAAATTCAATTTTATTTATATAGCGCCTATTCATAACAGAAGTTATCTCATTGCACTTTTCCTATAGAGCAGGTCTAGACCGTACTCTTTATAATATTATTTACAGAGACCCAACAAATCCCACCATGAGCAAGAATTTGACAGTGGCAAGAAAAAACTTCCTTTAAGAGGCAGAAACCTTGGACAGAACCAGACTCAATGGTGGGCGGATGCCGTGTTAGGGTGAGAGAGAGAAAGGGAGAGAGAGAGGTTTGGGGGGAGGGGGGGTTGGAGTGGTCACAATTGGTCACAATGTATCAGCAACAAGAAATGGTAACAAGAAAATAAGCAGCTGAAACTTACATCGACTTCTTCTGTAGTTCTGTAGTAAAAAAGGACAAAGCTCTCACATATTATGTCCAAAACACTTTCTATGCAATGAGTGCACCACAATTTGCAAAAAACAGGAAGTAAGAAGTTTAAAGTCATGGTCATAATCCACTAGCTCTTACTAAACCTGACAGCTTGAAAGGCTTGCTGGAATCTCCGTTTTTTTGTGAGCGCAAATCGACTCATGGACAAGTGAGCTGTGAATGGTCTGCAAAACCGGAAGGTATTGGACCAACGAATACTAGCCAATCACAGCACAGTAGTACTAGCCAATCACAGCACAGTAGGACGGGACTAGGGAGCATATTCTTGTGAAAAGGAAGTTAGGGAAAATGACTGCTAAAATTGTAGATAGGCAACAATTGCTAACGTTAACTTTCAAGTTTGAATTTCATCATTAGTTTAGCACACAGCCTTCAATTTAGCATATGAGACAAGAAGTAGTCAATACAGTTGCTGAATCTTATTCCATATGTGATCTTCAACACCTAGTCAGAGTTTTTACTAGCTTAAAATGGGCTTTGGCGGTGCCCAATCCTTGCAGTGACAGCAGTTACTCACCATGGAAAGAAATCATGCTTGACATCGCAAACAGCTGTGTTGGGCTACTTTTCCTTTTTCATCGATTTCTTAATACCCAGGATCTGCTAAATACTGGATGTGCATGTGCCTTCTTGTTTTTCTTTCAATTTAGACATAGTGCAGTCTCCTGTGGTTTTCCTGTGATCATTTAAAGCACAGGCTATTATCCAACATCAGAATTTTCTACTCAATGAGTTTGAACGAGCCATAAATCGATGTGTAATCTTGAAAATTCAGTAGCAACATGGAGAGCATTAACAATAAGCATCATTCACATAATTTACGTTGGACAAAAAACGCCTACTTGTTTACATCAGTGTTACTAAATGCCACTCACTTTACTTTGCTGGAGTGAGATACCACCAAACTGTTCAAGTTCAAGTTTATTTAGGGCCCTTAATCACTGTTTATAGAAAACAAAACGCAACTCTGACATGAACCCTCATAGCGGGCAAGAAAAAACTCCAACTCCAAAAAAAGGGAAAAATATAAGAACCGACCTGCCTGCTGCTCATTCATTGAAACGTGCCCTCTGCTGGCCAGAGTGTGCAATAAGGCAAAAGTATAACGTCTAAGTGACATGACATGTGACAGTGACATCCACTAGGACTCAAGGATGAACTGATTAGAATTTGTTGGTCATAACTTTTTGGCCATAACTCAAGAATTGATGACCATATTCACAGTTAGTTGGACACTGAATAGGTGACACTTTAGACTGAAAGGTCAAAGGATATTGTGACCATAAAAAAGGTTTTTAGCCATAATTTAAGAACGATTTGGGCAATTCCAGATTTCACACACATGTTGACTGGGACGACACAATGAGTAAACAATAATTAGCACAGTACAGGCTTTTCTCCATCTCGTCCATTCTGCCTTTCACTTCCTGTCTCATTCTGAACTGCAAGTGTCATCAGAATCACGTGACTTCAAACAACATATTGGACTAGTGATTCTAGTTTCACTTTGGTGTAGGCGAATAAGGCTTTGGTGACTGCCAGAAATTTCCCAATCCAAGAGAAAATCCTGCTAGTTTGGCAATTGGACATGCCAGCTTGCTGCAGTGTGGTAAGCCTACCTTCCCAGAATGTTATGAATGGGGAATGGTGGAAGATTGTATCTCACAATGTGAAAATCTGCGAGATTCATCTGGCTTGAGGCTAAGAAATAATACACAAAGCTATAATCATTAAGGTACATCTTCCTTTGACTCAATATATGCCGTGGTTGCCACCTGTATCATTTTGTAGCGCATACATTTTTTAATTAATATTATTTTCCAGAGATTCCAGCTTTGTCAGTGGACATGAGAAAGGTTCTCACCAAGAATAATCCCACCAAAGATCTCAATGTCTGTGAAGTTAAAAGTGAGGGTGAAACTGTGACACCTTGCAAACCTTCAGAAGTAAGTTATTTTTGTAATTGGTACATTTTAAGGAGAAATTAAAAACATACAGAGTAGCATTCTGTTGCTTGTGGTGATTTTCTTTGTTGCTGTTGTTTTTTTTACAATTAATAAGGTGAAACTGGGAATAATGGCACCACCACTGTCTCAGCTCATTGTTGGGAGACATGGAAAAGCACAAAATACAGCCAATGGGATGGCACGAGTGCTGCTGATGGACCTCTTCAGTGTTAATGTTCTCCTGAAGTCCAACTTGACTGGAGGGATCAGAAAGGTCGATCCCACAGCAGAGCGACGAAAGGCTCTTGATGGGAAAAAAACTGCAAGTTTTACTTGGTAAAATATCCAATTTTTTAAGAGCTGGTGGCAGGCTTTCCAGTTTTTTGTTTTAATTAATTAATTAATTAGATAGCTATTCTAAATGCTAAAGGACAAATAGCATTAGAATTAGTTTGAGTTAGGTGGGCACCCAATTCAGAATTGTTGCAAGGGCTTTTAGGACACACATCATGTCATTATTCTTGGTCT
Organism: Siniperca chuatsi; assembly: GCF_020085105.1. NCBI lineage: Eukaryota > Metazoa > Chordata > Actinopteri > Centrarchiformes > Sinipercidae > Siniperca > Siniperca chuatsi. Next base: position 3,130,123 of record NC_058060.1, on the reverse strand, counting down.
GTTACTTTAAGTTCTCAGCCATATTTGACACATTTGTCACAGTTATGGCGCCCAACCCCTCTTCCCCCTCCATGATAGCCTTAGAATCATCCTCTTTCTCCCCAGCCTGATAAAAGTACAGCACGTCCAGTTGCTTGTGAACAAAACACAGCAGGCACTAACTGATATCTGCCAAGTCCAGGCTACAAGGCTAATGGCACTCATGACTCTTCCCAGGACAAGCCCCAGGCCTGTGTGCCAGCAGCTTTCTAACTTACTGTCTTTATAGGTAATAGAAAAAGAATGAAGAATCTGCTAAAAAACAGGAAGCACTCAAATGCAAATATGTCAGCCACAACCTGTCGCAAAAAAAATTGTAGATAATGCTTTTAACACATTGAATTTGGATTTATTAAATGTCAGGTCTTTGGCAGGAAAAATGTTTTTAACCAATGGTTTTATTATTGAGCACAATCTTAATTTTATGTATTTAACAGAAATTTGGTTAGACCAAGATAACAGTGCAGCTGTTCTTATCGAGTCTACCCCTCCCAACTTCAGTTTTATGAATGAAGCTAGGGTGCGTAAGAAAGGAGGTGGAGTTGCCATTTTGTTTAATGATTCTCTCCAATGCAAGATGTCTTGTGGAAATGTTGCTTGTTTTGAATATGCAGTTCTTCAGTTGAATTCCTCTTCTCGAGCTATATTTCTAAATATCTACAGGCCACCTAAATACTGTGCAAACTTTTTTGATGACTTTACTAAACTGCTGTCAATAGCCTGTATTGACTTTGACTGTGTAGTCATTGTTGGTGATTTTAATATCCATGTTGACAACCTCCAGGAGAGAAGGACTAAAGAACTGTGTTGTGTTCTTGATAACTATCCCACAACAAGGGGCAAACTCTAGACTTAATCATCTTCAAGGGTCTGAATATTTCTAAGGTTGTGGTGACTGATGTTTTCTTTGAGAGTGCTATCTCCATACACACAAATGTTCAAACAGAGGTAATCACAAAACGTTAATGACAACACCAGTGAAATATTTATTCAGGGGCTCTCTTCCACACCCGCCCTCTCTTGGGTCTCAGTCAATGAGCTTGTAGATAACTTCAATTCAAAAATTACAAATGTTATTGATGCCATTGCACCCACTAAGGTAAAGGCTGTCTCTGGTAAGAAAAGACCTCCATGGAGAAATGCCACGCTGCCAAGAGTGTCGTAAAGGTGAACACAGGTGGCGCAAAACAAATCTCCAGGTTCATTATGACATCTATAAAGAGAGACTTCGCATTTATTATGAGAAATGCAAGGCGGTCTTCTCTGACATCATCGCCAAAAACAATAATGATACACGTGCCTTGTTTGCTACTGTCGACAGGCTAACAAACCCTCCTGTGGCAGTAGCCTCTGAACTTCTATCTACCAAGGCCTGCAATGAATTTGCTTCTTTCTTCACTGACAAAATTCTGAAAATTTGACAGGCAGTCAGTGTCTCCATATCAGATACAGGAAATGTGTTGTCCCTGTGTCCACTTAAAATCAATTAAAATAGCATGACACAACTTGATCCTATTAACCATATAAACTTGGAGGACATAATACAACATCTGAAATCCTCCACCTGCTGCCTTGTTATTCTGCCAACAGGCTTTTTCAAAAATGTTTCTAATTTCCTGGCCTCAGAACTTCTACAAATTGTCAACATGTCTCTTCTCTCTGGTGTCTTCCCACAGGCCCTGAACTGCAGTCATCACGCCACTCTTAAAAAAGAACAATCTAGATGCGTCACTAATGAACAATTATTGGCCTATATCAAACCTCCTGTTTTTAAGTAAAATCATCGAAAATGCTGTTTTTCAAGCTGTCATTAAACAGCTATTTAGATGTCGTTCCAGTCAGGTTTTCGAGCACGCCACAGCACTGAGACTGCTCTTGTTAAAGTCACAGTGACAGCCACTTAAACACAGAGAGTGGCAGAATTTCAGTCTTTCAGGTATTATTGTATCTCAGTGCTGCATTCGACACGGTCGACCACAACATATTATTAGGCCGAGTGGAAAACTGGGTGGGACTTTCTGGCACAGTATTAAACTGGTTTGAATCCTACTTAAAGGACAGGGGCTACTTTGTCTATAGGTAATTACACATCTGTGCGGACAAAAATTACATGTGGAGGTCCAAGAAGACCAAGAAAGTGGATCACATCACTCCAGTTCTGAGGTCTTTACACTGGCTTAGTTTTTATGCACCGTATATCTGGAACAAACTCCCAGAAAACTGCAGGTCTGCTGCAACTCGTAGTTCTTTTAAATCAAGGCTGAAGACTTTTCTGTTTGCTGCTGCCTTTTATTAAATCAAATAATGATTAATTTCTTACACTGCACTGTAACTTTTACTCTCCTGTTTTATCTTGTTTTTATTTTCTATTTAACTGTTTTTACTGACTGTTTTGTCTTTTTATATTGCCCTATGTTGCTTTTATGTTTTATGGAAAGAACTTTGAATTGCCTTGATGTTGAAATGTGCTATACAAATAAACTTGCCTTGCCTTGCCTTATGGTCATTTTGGAGGCACTCAGTCACAATGAGCCCATTTCACACTCAAAGCCATTTATGAACAAGCTGCACAAAAGTGAGATTTATGCTTATTCTGAAGTGTTTTCAAACAGTATGCTTTGGTTTTACAAGGAAGAATGATTCAAGCATGATAACTAACCAGTTAACGAGGAGATTGAACTAAGGCAGAACCACAGAACCTCAGGGAGGAGGTCAATATGGATGAACAGGCCAGCAAAGCATGTGACTTTAACGTGGAAGATTGCTATTCGCTCCCATCTCCTACCAAAAGTCAATGTTTCTTTTAACCATGACTAACCATGATAATGAAGGTTCACTAATATTGACAAAGTAGTTATTGTAATTCAAACCACAATCTTTCCCTAACACTAACCAAGTTTTTGTGCCTAAACTAACCAAACCTTAACCACCGTGGTGGCAGATCAGAAAACCCTGATACAAGAATATGAAGATGATTTTTGTAATTTGTAATAGTTTTGGAATGCAATTGCAAATAATATATTTTGTCATTTAGTTTGGAAGGCTTGTTGGAATGGGCCCAACTGGCGTAAGAGCATGCATGTTAAAACCATCACAATTAACAATAAAAGATTTTGAAAATGTAAAATACAAAAAGCTTTTTGTCCACTCATATTCACATATTCACCCTGACATTAATTCCAAAGCCATCCACTTCTCAGACTAGCATCAGATAGCTCATAGCTCAGTTGTGGTGCTGCAGTGAACTCTCTCAGACCTCTGAGCTTCTCGTCTCTTCTCTTTTACCTCACAGAACAAAATGCCTGAAGGATGCCACACAGCCCAGTGATATTTTGTCTTATTCCACAGGTAGGAAAGCAGTGGCTGGAGGGCAGGCAATACATTTCATGAGTCAGTGAATATGAGCAATTACTACTGTCAACAGTGCGCACTCACAGGGTGAACTCAAGTGGACAGACAAAAACCTTTTTCTCTGAGTTTTTGGTCAGTGGGGGGGTAAATACAGGGGCTTTTGCTTTCTAACAAATCAATAAAACTAAACACTGAGCAGGTGGTCAGCTTGTTTAAGTAGGTTTGCTCATATTACCGTCACTGTGGCTGGGTTTTTAAACTTTACGGTGCATACAATTAGGACAGGTGGACAGACAGTGGTTTTCTTCATGGCTGTCTACATGCTTATGTGCTAAGAACAGGGTAGAAAAAAAGCATGTACATTGGATCAGTAAGGCATTTAAAATCAAAACTAATCTTCCATTAGGAATGATTTTGCATTATCTTATGTTATTGGACTGTATTGTCTTCATATATTTGTGCTGAAATAAGTTATTGTTGTCAATGATGAAAGAAAATACCTTTTTTTGTTTTTGTCCATCCTGGTTCTTGGGCCACCATCACTATTAATTGCTACAGAAGTTGGGATGTAAAATGACTGACTGTAACCATAGGACATTTGCAATCCAAAATTATCTTTTTTTAAATGAAATAACTATCTATTTCAGTCAGTTAAGGTGCTCATATTATGCTTTTTGGCTTTTTCCCTTTCCTGTATTGTGTTATATATCTTTTTTGTGCATGTAATAGGTTTGCAAAGTGAAAAAGTAGTTACCCTATCCCACAGAAAACACTGCTCCTGAACTGACTGAAAACAGCTTGATTGTAGTCCAGCCTTTACTTCCGTAACGTATCTACGTCTCTATATCACAAGGGTCATAATGCACGAATTGAGCAGTTTCCACAACTACACCTAAATAGGAAATTAAAATAACGTTAGACACCCTCCATGCAGTCAATAAAGTTGTTACTGTGATGTAGAGACAGTGCACAGTTAAAACGTTACCTATGAAAGATAAATTAGTTACAAATTACTTACTTACCACTCTGAAACTCTTGCTCCAGTCTCGGGTGGGAAGCTTGTTCAGGTTCTAAATTCATATTTAGGTGTACTTGTGGAAACTGTTCAATTTGTGCATTATGACATGTGTTACATTATGACGTGTTCTGTTGGAGAGGGTAACTTGCTGTGGGGTGGACTTTGGGTGTTTTCACTTTGCAAACCTATTACATGCCCAAAAAAGATATATAAGAATATAAAGAAAAGGGAGAAATCCCAAAAGCATGATATGACCACTTTAAAGGATTGCTTTTCTCAATTTTAGACTGTATACAGAAGTCAACTTAAATGTCTTGAACTTGAAAGTTGACGCAAAATGAAAATGCAAATGTTCTTGCTGCTACAAGCAAATCCAACAACGGTGATAATTGCATGGTAGATCAATACAAAAACACTAAAACAATACTGGGACATGCTTCTTCTTAAAGACGCCTTTGCAATATCAGCACCACTAAACCTCAAAGATCAACGTGTTAGTTTGTGATCTTAAGAGGTGCTAGCAGGCAGATTTTGTTACTTTTGGACAGAGCCAAACTAGCTGTTTCAGCCTGTTTCCAGTCTTAATGCTAAGCTAAATTAACTAGCTGCAAGCAGCTATCAAGCAAAATACTGTATTTCCCAAAATGTCTAACTATTCCTTTAAAACCAAACACTTAAAACAACAGATATGCCTCTGTCTTTTTTGGAGGAACTATATGTTCTGAATATCAGTGGATCTCCTGATTTCAAGTACAGTAAAGATGGTTGGTTGTTACCCTGGTACATCTTTTGTGATAACCATTTTACTGCTGTAAACACTCGTCCAAGCAATTTCAAATTTCTTCTCCAACACATGGTCTTGATCTGATCGTATGCAGAAATTAAATACAATTTGGCAGTGGAAAAAAAGCAAAAGAGGAAATGCAAACAAAGGCCTTTAATTAAAATGATGTCTTTGAGTCTTTGGCTCCACTGCTAATGATAATGTGTCAAGGGATTTTATGAGGCAAACAGGTAAAGGCAGCAATACCAAAATATTAAAACACTGAAGGAGAAAGACAACAAAGAGCAAACACATTTATTCACAGGATGTGATTCAATTTGCATGCTGATTTCAAAACTGATTACTCCCTTGGCACAAACCACTAAAGAAGCAGTGAACTTAGAAAAATACTTTCCAGCTTAGAGAGTCTGACACATTTCAATAAAGAATTTTAATTACTGGTCCCAGCAGCACACAAGCATGTAACACACACACAGAAAAAGAGACTCAACAGCGAGCATGCTCCTTGCTTTAGGTGTACAGTGGTTGTAACATGGCTGCAATGTACATAGAGATGGCAGATGGGAATCAACTCTAAACCATGATGTCCACAGCCTGGCCCCCAGCATGACCCCCTCCATATTTAATACCACATTATTTCAAGTCTGAAAAATGCTTGTAGGTGTGAAGTATATATGATGAAGTTAGAGTAGAACATAGAAACACCAACAAGAAATAAATAAATAAAGAATGCAAAAATTATTAAAGCTGCAAGCAGCGATTAATGATGGTGAATGTCACTTCCTGCGACTGCTATGTGGTGCTAGAGAATACCCAGCAGTTATGTTCCGGTATATCAAGTGTGAACCACATCCTGAAAATTTCATGTAAATCAAATGATGATTGTCACACAAGGCTTATTTTCTCTTGCCAGTAGGTGGCACAATGACTATAACTCCTAATTGACATGTAGATGTCCAGTTGAAACATCAAAATTTGCAGCGTCACCACTGCAATACCGGTCAACAAAATCTGGTCAACCTGCTAGGAAGAGTACGTCGTAAGTATAAAATGTGTAATTTCCTTTTGCCAGTAGGTGGCGCTATGACTATGGCTGAATATTGGAATGTAGGTGTCTTCAGGGCGGGACTATTGTCAAACATGTGAAGTTTGGGGCAGATATGATCATGAACACAACAACTTCCTGTTTCTTGGCTAAACATATATACTACTATAATATACTACGCCACGCCCCGGACACACCCTTCAAGGAAAACTCAAGCTTTTGATAACTTTCATCGCAAAGGTCTGCACTGCGAAAAGTTTGAGTCGATCAGATTAATTCTCTAGGAGGAGTTCGTTAAACTAAGGAGCCTGTAAATTGCGAAAAATGGGATGTTAAATTCAAAATAGCTGCCTTCTTGTTGGGTTTATGGCATGGTTTCAAAAGGCTTTTTTTAAGCCTAGAGATGATACATCTGCCTCCCATATTTCGTACATGTAGGAGAAACGTACCTCGGAGGTCGCGCTATCGAGCCAAGCCCCAGACTATACCAGAAAACAAAATACACCCCTTTTCAGCTATCCCTAGCCATTCGGACGCTGGCTAACACCACTCTGAATTTTCACGACCATCGGGCACTGCGCGAAGGAGTTAAATATCACATGCTGATTCCACTATGTGGTGATGGAGAACATGCATGAATCATGCATGATGTTGCCATATATCTAGTGTAGATCACACAATATAACTCTTATTAGCCTTTCAATGTCCTCAGCCTGGGACTTTTATCTAACATGTGAAATTTAGAAAAGATCTAACAATGTGGAGCTGAGGTAGCACTTTAACTAATTTTGGAACATGGAATTTGCTGCATCGCCACGGCAACGTTGAAAACCTCAACAGCTTTGTAATTTAGCATCACAACAGTCTTTAGATTACACTACCCAAATTTGAAGTTGATTGAGTTAATTATCTAGGAGCAGTTCAACATCAACAAATTGCTAAAATTCATCAAAATTTGATGCATCACCATGACAACGCCATTTGATGAAGCCTAAAAAGCGCTGCAATTTAGCATTGCAACAGTCTGATCTGATCTGATCAATCTGACTAATTCTCTAGGAGGAGTAAAAGTTACGGAGCCTGTAAATGACAAAACATGGCACGTTAAATTCAAAATAGCTGACATCCTGTTGGGTTTAGGGTATGGCTCCAAGAGGCTTTTTTTAAGTCTAGAGAAGATACATCTGCCTCCCATATTTCATACATCTAGCTCTTTGACTTTGAAAACTGTTAGGGGGTGCTATCGAGGCAATTTGCCACACCCTAAGCCAAGACCCATATCAGATATCTATTTTCTATATCTATGTGTGCCAATTTTTGCGAGTTTTTGAGTAGCCCTAGCCCCTCATTTTTGTGATGAAAGACGGTAAATAATAATAATAATAATAATGATAATTATAATTAAAGGTGCAAGCAGCGATGAATGGGCCCTCACACCTGAATGTAAGAGTATAGGGCCTGTAACTTCCTATTGCCAGTAGGTGGCACTATGACTATGACTGACTATTGGCATGTAGATGTCTTCAGGTCAGGACTGTTGTCAAACATGTGACATTTGGAGCAGATTTGAACATGTACACTGAAGTTATAACAACTTCCTGTATCATGGCAAAATATCGACGCCAAGCCACGGACATGCCATTCATCTAAAACTCACAAGCTTCACAATATAGCATCATGAATGTCTTAAGGCTTTTCTGCCCAAGTTTGAGGTGGATGTGCTAAACCTGCTAGCAGGAGTATGTCAAAGTTTAAAATACGTAATTTCCTATTGTCAGTAGGTGGTGCTATGACTATGGATGAATATTGACATGTAGATGTCTTGACACAACTTTTAATTGCGAAGGTCTTTAGATTGCACTGCAAAAACTTGGAGTTGCTCCGATCAATTCTCTCGGAGAAGTTTGTACGGAGCCTGTAAACGCCGAAAAATTACCTAAAAGGGCACATTCAATTCACATGTATGTCTTGGGGTACATTTTCCTCCCACATTTCGTACATGTAGGTGAAATATAGGCTGGGGGCTGCTTTTTTTCAATTTTGTAGGGGGCACTATGGAGCCATTTTGCCACACCCAAGACCCATAAAATACGTCAAATTTCGCCACTTCTGAAAAGTGTGCAAACTTTCGTGAGTCATTTGGAATGGGTAAGAATAATAATAATTCCTTGCATTTCAATAGGGACCTCGCAGTGGTTGCTGCTCAGACGCTAATTAAAGATGCAAGCAGCGATGAACAGACCCTTGCACCTGACCGCACGTTGGGGTGTTCAGCATCTGTGGCGGTGTTGCCGGAGGTTGAACGATGCATCTCTGAAATTTCCAAATTTTGTACATGTATATCAAACCGCAAGGAGGAGCTTAATTTTTGAAAGGTGACTTCCTGTTGTCGGTAGGTGGTAATATGACTCACTTTGGGGATGTGGATGTGTTCAGGCCTGGACTCTTATCCAGCATGTGAAATTTAGGGAACCTGGGACAATGTAAGTGAAGTTACAACAGCTTTCTGTGTAATGGTGAAGCATCAAAATTAACTACGCCCCCATGCCAAGGTCGTTTGCCGAAGACTCACAATCTTTACTTTCAAGCATCACCAAGGTCTTCTGACAACATTTAAAGTGGATGTACTCTGTACTGTTGGTTGGAGTAAATCAATGCGTAAAACAGACCATTTCCTGTTGCCAGTAGGTGGCACTGTGACAATGACTGAATATTGTCATACAGATGTGTTCAGGGCGAGGCACTTATTATACATATGAAGTTTGGTTGAGATTGGACCATGTACAGTCGCGTTACAAACCACTTCCTGTTTCATGGCAAAATATCGAAATTCCCCGCCCCATACGAGTCACACTGTTTGACGAAAACTCAAGCTTTGAGCAACTTTTCATCATGAAGGTCTTGAGATTGTTCTGCAAAAATTTGAAGTCGATCTGATTAATTCTCTAGGAGGAGTTCGTTAAAGTACAGAGCCTGTAAATCACAAAAAATCGACACTAAATTCAAAATGGCCACTTCCTGTTGGATTTAGCGTATGGGTCCAAGAGGCTTTTCTTAATGTCAGGACATGATACGTGTGTACCCCAAATTTCATACAACATGCAGCCCACGGAGGCAATGCAAGTCGGACCTGCAGTCCCATGCACGTGATGCAAATCGCAGGGGGGAGATCAGCACAGAGATTGGAAAACATTCAGTTCAAAGTGACAGTAGCGTGGAAAATAATTTTAGCATATTTTATGATTTTGCAACAAAAGCACCACCTAGTCGCCAATTGGTGCCAATTTTTTAATTCTATGTGCAAAGTTTCGTGCAGATCAGACTCACCGCCTAGAAGGACAAGTGTGTTTGCATATTTCATAATTTTGCAACCTAGTGGCCGATTGCCACCAAATTTTGCACAGAGCCTCGGTGGGGGATGGGAAACTACTGAGCCAAGTTTTGTTAATCGGACAGACCTATGTGGAGATACAGATATTAATTAAAGATTTAATAGTGAGGCAAACTTTTGACACACATCAGTGAATGTGCTGAAAAGATTGCAGCTCTGCAGGACATATGGGTGATTATTTGTGACTTTTTGAAATTTGGAATGTGAAACGTGTAGAAATGTATATTTGTTGTAATAAGCCACGCCCACTTTAATCAGTCATTACCACATTTTAGGCATCAACTGAGTCATGACCCTAGATCGAGCAAACTGAATGTTGTACGAATCTATGCAGGCGAGAGATAGAAACTTTTCGCATTTGTAGCGCCACCTAGTGGCCGATTGGCACCAAAGTTTTGTGTCAATCAGACAGAGCTACGTGGAGATATGACATCATTGTCATGGCATGTTTTGACTGCAACCCACAGGAAATTTTTTGCTTCATAATGTGTGCATTTTGTGGAATATCAAAATTATTTTAATAACTTTTGATCATGAGAGTCCACAGAGTGCGCAAATATGCAAGTATGTTTGCATATTTCAGACCTATATGGAGATATAGATATAAATAGATTTTATATTTTGAAAAATATAGAGTTCTTCTGAATAGGTTGCAGTGAGGCAAACTTTAGTCACCTTGGGCTTGCACCCCTAATTAAAGCTGCAAGCAGCGATGAATGAGCCCTCGCATCTGACCGCACATCAGGGTTTGCAGCATCTGTGGTGGTGTTGCTGGAGGTCGAATGACGCATCTCTGAATTTTCATGCATTTGCATGAACACCGCACGAAGGAGTTAAATGTACCTAATTATGTACCCTAATTATACAACATGTTCCAGTATGTAAAGTGTGGACCACACCATGAAAATTTCACATAAATCAAATGATGATTGTCACACAAGGTCTACTTCCTGTTGCCAGTAAGTGGTGCAATGACTATGACTCTTTAATGGCATGTACATGTCCACAGACCAGGACTCTTATCAAATCATGGGAAATTTGGGGAAGATTGGACAATGTACACTAACTGTAAGTTATATCTTCCTGCTTCATGGCAAATAATGCATTGCCACAGCATATGGCATCACTTCCTGTTTCACTTCAACCTGCAGGAAGATGTTCCTTTATAACTTGCGCATTTTTTATAAAATTAAAATAAAATCTGAGCGATTACCGCTGGTACTGGGCACCATGATGCCTTGCATTCGTGGTTCCCAGTTTGGACCTCTAATAAAATAAAAATCTGACCAATTACAATAGGGTTCCTAGCACCGCTAGTACTGGGCACCACTCTTATCAAACATGTGAAATTTTGTGGAAGATTGGACAATGTACACTGAAGTTATAACAACTTCCTTTTTCATGGTGAATAATGCATCACCACAGCAACGGCATTTGGTGAAAAGTGAAAAGCTTCACAGTGAAGGATCATCAAGCTCTTGAGGCTTTTCTTTTCTGTGGCAACAATCACTGTAGAAAGTAAAATGTGTAAAATGTGTGTTAATGTTAAAATAAATATATAGATATTTTCATACAAGTGAATTGTCTATCATATTATTTAAACAAGGCAGAGGTACCCTAACTGTCTATATGATCTGTTTTGCATATGTGAAAAGATATATACAAAGAACATTTAAAAAATATTCATGGCAGTTTTAGATTTCTTGGTGTAGCCAGGTAGTCTGAACAGTAATTATGCAAAGTCATCAGACAGGTATGGCAATATTATACTAACTATTATTATTAACCTCAGTTATTATGGTCCATTGGCACTCCCTGATGGCATAATTGAGAGCGGGAAGTGAGAATGTGTTGATATGTTATTTTCTTCTTTTGTTTCCATGATGGCCCAGTAATCAGTAATTAGGCCTGTTGTTTTCTGGCTGCACCTCCCTCATCACTGTTAAGTACCTGATTAGCACATGATTGGCTTGACCATGTTGATAATACACTGTGATAGATCGTTGGCAGGTTGAATCTCAGACCACCATTTCTGTTCAAAGAGGGGCCGTGAATCTGTCTGTCCTGGTCCTTTCCTTCAAAGTGGAGTCCACCTTGCAGGAAAGGACCAAGCTTACACCTGAACACATCTGCAAACTATTAGACATCTGTCTTAACACAACCTACTTCCAATTCCGGGGACACTTCTACAGACAGAGAGCCATGGGCTCTCCGGTCTCTCCCATCGTGGCCAACCTGTACATGGAACAGTTTGAGAAGAAGGCATTGGCCTCGTTCCCAGCCACACCACCAAGTCATTGGTACCGCTACGTGGATGACACCTTTCTGAAGATCAAGAAACAAGACTTGGAAGCATTCTCAGAGCATATCAATACTGTGGACCCCAACATCAAGTTCACACAAGAGGATGCCAAAGAGAACCGCCTGGACTTTCTTGATTGTTCTACACTCAGAGGAGAGGACGGAAAGCTCCAGATAGAAGTGTACAGGAAACCAACACATACGGATCTATACTTGCTCTTTGACTCACACCATCCATTACAGCACAAGCTGGGTGTAGGTCCAGGTGGGTGTGGGTCCGGACATTACAACATAGAGCCCAAGAAGTGCCCACCGGCTCAGAGGGTAAGAAGAAAGAGGAAATGCATGTTCAGAATGCTCTCTCAGCTTGTGGGTATCCTACTTGGGCTCTCAACAAAGTTAAAAGAGCCAAAAAACAGGACAAAAGAGAAACAGAACGAAGAAGGAACGGTGTCTCCATCCCTTATGTACCTGGACTGTCTACAAAGGATCTTTAGACAGCACGATGTTCCTGTTTTCTTTAAACCAGGCAACACTTTAAGACAGAAACTCGTTCATCCTAAGGACATGATGCCCACACAAAAACAGAGCAATGTAGTTTACTCTATTCAATGCAGTGAGGAAAACTGCAAAGAACAGTACATAGATGAGACTAAACAGCCACTTCACAAAAGACTTTCAGCACAGATGACACGCTAACTCTGGGTTGCAGAGCGCTGTGCATTTGCATCTAAAAGCAACAAACCACACATTTGAAGACAGTGAAGACTCCTTCCTGAGGGCAGGGCTTAAGTAACACAGATTAGCTTAAATTTCTGAGTTCTCAGACCATTTTTCACAATTGAGAATGACTTCCGGATGGGAGCCGAAATGTCTTGATTCTGAAAACAGTGTCCAGATGACTATGAGGGACTACACCGGCTTCACTTAAAATTGTGGAATATTGTGCATTTAGGAAAAATGCTAATTCAGCTATGGGCAGAAACAATCTGCGTTTTTTGTTGACTGTTATGTTCTCGGTAAACTAGTCATTAAGCTGGACAGATTAGGTTCGTTTTAAGTGAAAATGTGTAAGTGGAATGTTGTTAAAATGTACAGTGATTGAGATACAGTATGTGTGTTACAGACTCAATGCAACCACAAGGGGGCAAATGCAACCACAAGGGGGCACAAGCCAGTGTCTTCTTGTGCCAGTCCCAAGTCTGGATAAATGCAGAGGGTTGTGTCAGGAAGGGCATCCGACGTAAACCACATGCCAAATTAAAAATGGTTTAATCGTGAAAATGACTTCCATACCAGATCGGTCGGGGCCCGGGTTAACAACGACCGCCACCGGTGCTGTTGACCTACAGTGTACCGGTGGAAATTGGACTACTGTATGTCAAAGACGAAGAAGGAGAGGAGGAAGGTGTGTTTGTAGGCAGAGAGAGAAGAGGAAAGCTAAGAATGTAGGACTGACAGTAGGGACTTTGACAGGGAAGGCTAGAGAGTTGATTGACATGATGCAGAGAAGGAAGGTGGACATACTGTGTGTCCAGGAGACCAGGTGGAAAGGTAGCAAGGCTAGAAGCTTAGGAGCAGGGTTCAAGTTGTTCTACCATGGGTCAGATAGGAAGAGAAACGGAGTAGGAGTTATCCTGAAAGAGGAGTTTGTGAGGAATGTTCTAGAGGTTCTAGAGGAGTATCAGACAGGTTGATGAGTCTGAAGCTGGAAACTGAAGGGGTGATGTTCAATGTTGTGAGTGGTTATGCCCCACAGGTAGGATGTGAGTTAGAAGAGAAGGAGAAATTCTGGAGTGAGTTAGATGAAGTGATGCAAAGCATCCCCAGAGGTGAGAGAGTGGTGATTGGTGCGGATTTCAATGGGCATGTAGGTGAAGGGAACGGAGGTGATGAGAATGTGATGGGCAGGTTTGGTCTTCAGGACAGGAACGCAGAAGGACAGATGGTGGTAGACTTTGCAAAGAGGATGGAAATGGCTGTAGTGAACACTTTCTTCCAGAAGAGACAGGAACATAGGGTGACATATAAGAGCGGAGGTAGAAGCACTCAGGTGGACTACATCTTGTGTAGACGTTGTAATCTGAAAGAGACCAGTGACTGTAAAGTAGTGGTAGGGGAGAGTGTTACCAGACAACACAGGATGGTAGTGTGTAAAATGACTCTGGTGGTGAGGAAGATGAAGTGAACAAAGGCAGAGCAGAGCAGAGGATAAAGTGGTGGAAGTTGAAAAAGGAAGACTGTCGTGTAGTTTTCAGGGAGGAGCTGAGACAGACTCTGGGTGCTCAGGAAGTGCTGGACCACTACAGCTAATGTGATCAGGGAGACAGGTAGGAGGGTGTGTCATCTGGAAAGAGGAAAGTGGACAAGGCTTCTTGGTGGTGGAACGAAGAAGTGCATGAGTGTATACAGAGAAAGAGGTTAGCTAAGAAGAAGTGGGACGCTGAGAGGACTGAAGAGAGTAGACAGGAGTACAGGAAGATGCAGCGTAAGGTGAAGGTAGAGGTGGCAAAGGCCAAACAAAGAACATATGAGGACTTGTATGCTAGGTTGGACACTAAAGAGGGAGAGGTGGATTTGTACAGGTTGGCCAGACAAAGAGATAGGATGTGCAGCAGGTTAGGGTGATTAAAGATAAGGATGGAAATGTATTGATAGGTGCTAGGAGTGTGATGGGAAGATGGAAGGAGTACTTTGAAGAGTTGATGAATGAGGAAAATGAAAGGGAACAAAGAGTAGAAGAGGTGACTGGTGTGGAGCAGGAAGTAGCAAAGATTAGCAAGAGTGAAGTGAGGAGAATGTTGAAGAGGATGAAGAGTGGAAAGGCAGTTGGTCCTGATGACATACCTGTGGAGGTATGGAAGTGTCTAGGAGAGGTGGCAGTAGAGTTTCTGACTAGTTTGTTTAACAAGATCTTGGAGAGTGAGAGGATGCCCGAGGAATGGAGGAGAAGTGTACTGGTGCCAATTTTTAAGAACAAGGGAGATGTGCGGAGCTGTGGCAACTACAGAGGAATAAAGCTGATGAGCCATATAATGAAGTTGTGGGAAAGAGTAGTGGAAGCTAGGCTAAGGGCAGAGGTTAGCAGCAATATGGTTTCATGCCTAGAAAGAGTACAACAGATGCAGTATTTGCTTTGAGGATGTTGATGGAGAAGTACAGAGAAGGTCATAGGGAGTTGCATTGTGTCTTTGTAGATTTAGAGAAAGCGTATGACAGGGTGCCGAGAGAGGAGCTGTGGTATTGTATGAGGAAGTTTGGAGTGGCAGAGAAGTATTTCAGAGTGGTGCAGGACATGTATGAGAGCTGTAAGACCGTGGTGAGGTGTGCTGTAGGTGTGACAGAGGAGTTCAAGGTGGAGGTGGGTCTGCATCAAGGATCGGCTCTGAGCCCCTTCTTGTTTGCTCTGGTGATGGACAGGCTGACAGATGAGGTTAGACAGGAATCTCCATGTACTATGATGTTTGTGGATGACATTGTGATTTGTAGTGAGAGCAGGGAGCAGGTGGAGGAAAATCTAGAGAGATGGAGGTCTGCTCTGGAAAACAGAGGAATGAAGCTTAGCCGCAGTAAGACAGAATACATGTGTGTCAATGACAGGGACCCAGGTGGAACTGTGAGGTTACAGGGAGCAGAGGTGAAGAAGGTGCAGGACTTTAAGTACTTAGGGTCAACGGTTCAGAGCACTGGAGACTGTGGAAAAGAGGTGAAGAGGCGAGTGCAAGCAGGTTGGAACGGGTGGAGAAAAGTGTCAGGTGTGTTGTGTGATAAAAGAGTGTCAGCAAGAATGAAGGGTAAGGTAAGGTGTTCAAGACGGTGGTGAGACCAGCGATGTTGTCCTCCACAAGCTGTTCTATGTTCAACTTCTCTGCTCGTTCATTCTCAGAGCATAATATAACCAGTCCACTCAGGCTACATCCACACTACGTTTTCGTTTTAATATGGCGTTTTAAAATGAAAACGATCTCCATCCAGACGAGCATTTCAGCCCTGTTTCAGAAATAATCTCTACCCATACTAACACGCCTGAAAACGCATATTGCTATCAAAAACAGCAGAAATGCCTCACACACCTCAATGAAGGTAAAAGTTCCTGGAGGATCCACCCTGAGCATTTTAGCATTTAGCCAGACCTAGAATGCCAACAGGTGACCAACAGGTGGTCACGCAACTGTGACACTCATAAAATGGGTTTTGTTGAGATTGTTGTTTTTTTTGTTTCCTTTCCTTATATTGCAATAGTATTTTATTTTGTTCGGATTTGTGTGGTTGAGTACTAGTGAGAGATCACGGAGAAGCGCGTGGTGACATGTGTTTCGTGGAGTGGACACAGGGGGGCGGTGGCCGCGAGCGGCGTCACACTGGAGTGTTTGGCGATGCGCAGAGCAAGATTAGCTCATAATCCGAGTGAATGGAGAATGAGCAATTGTTGTCCTGCGTCACTGATTTCTCTGTAATATTTGTAATATTTCCAGAGCACTCCTATCAGAGGATTATCTATATATCTGCCAGCGGAGACCTAGCCGGGACCCGCTACAGATTCTTGGGGGCTCGTCCGGGATCCTTCGGCACCACCTATTGGATCGGGAGCCGAGTGATGACAACGCTGACCAGCAACTAGCCTGTCCAGCCGTGAGGACTGTGAACGTGGACGAGTGGAGACCTGCGATCCAGAGTCGACTGCACCATCACCGAACTGTGTTGCCAGCCGTGAGGGAGACGAGGAGCCATCATGTCAAGTGGTGGGAGGAAGAGCCTAGTGTGGGACATTAGGAAGAGACTACTCACCTTGACAGAAGAAGAGCTTCTTCGGGTCGCCAGAGCGGTGAATCCAGTGTCGGGCGTGGACCAGTCAGAGCTTGTGGAGAGAGATCAGGAGGAATGCTACGATCACATCAACTTGTTCATGTCCAGTAAGCAGTTACTTGAAACAGAGGACGAGGGAATGGTTCAGTTGCTGATGTTAAAAGATACTATTGATGATATAGTAAAATGTCGTGATGTCATGTCATTTCTAAATGTAAAGGGTGATTCTGAGTTACATACTGGGCAGGATGGTGATAAGCGTGACGATCTTGTTGATTTTGCTGAGGGTTCTGTTACTATCCAAACACCCCCTGAAATCACCACAGTCACTCACCCGCAGAGTCGACACACACCTACTTTAGTCAACACCACATTGCCTAGTGGTATTGCCGAACCAGATTCAAACTCGGTTAAGGTTACAATGTTAAATGCACCCGACACGTCGAACGCTGATTTGCTTAAAGCGCTCGCTAGCTACGAGGAGCTTAGCAAGAAACTCATACAGTGTATACCAGCACATGCGTCGCTGTCACAGACACATATGCCTTCATCCTCAGTCCTGTTGAGGCAACCAGACAGAAACCCACCGGGTGAGCATGCATCTCAGTCAGCTCGTGAGGGGATGGTGCCCTTAAGGGAACTCAGTTACCTTTCATGGAGAGAATTCAAAGTGCAAGGCGGGCAGATCGGTGATCAATCCTCAGATATCAGCTACAATAATGTCTGTAGGCAAATTGATGATGGAATCAAAGAAGGATTCTCCGACTCAGAGATTGTTCGTGGTGTGCTCAAAATCATAAGACCAGGCATATTTAAAGAGATGTTGATAAACAAAGACGACATGGCAGTGGCTGAACTCAAGGGATTTCTCCAAACTCACCTAAGAGAAAAAAACAGCACAGAGTTATTCCAAGAGTTGATGTGTACGAAACAGGATGAGAACGAGACACCACAACAATTTTTCTATCGTTTGATAGGCTTAAAACAACGCATCCTGTTGACATCAAAACTAGCTGATACTACCATTAAATACTCTACAGCTACAGTGCAAGATGTTTTCCTACATACTGTGTACCAAGGCTTTGGACACAAACACACTGACATACGCAGAGAGCTCAAACCTTTGTTGACAAACAGTGGGGTCACTGATGAGATGATTCTGCGTCATGTGATGAAAATCACTAGTGAAGAAAACGAGAGGATGAAAAGACTTGGCTCGTCCCGCCGACAGACTGTAACGAATGTACACAGTGCACAGCTCGAGTCGGATGTGGTGAAGACACCTAGCACAAAGTCGGAGAGTGTAGGGTCAAAGCAAACAAAACCAGACCCGCTAAGAGAACTCACGACCAAAGTAGAGGAGCTCACCAGACTGGTTGAGACCATGCAAAAACAAAACCAACAACAGTTAACTCACAATGGGCGCCAGTACAGTCAAAATAGGACACACTCTAGACGTGGAAAACCCTATGGTTGTCCAAGCTGCGTGGAACAAGACAGACAAGACTGTAAACACTGTTTCACATGTGGGGAGGAAGGACACCGTGCAGCAGGATGTCTAAAGCGACCAAAGAGACAGGGAAACTCCAATCGGGCACTGGAGAGGGACATCTAGTGGCCGGGTCTGGAAATAAGTCCCAACCTGAAAGTGAGGTCAACAAAGACAAAACATGCCCCTCCTCACCCCCAACCTCAGTAACGACAAACACATTAAGTCACTTTAACCAAGTAGCTCAGTTCCCTCCCCAGTCACCACGTGTAGCTAAAGCTAGAGCTGTTGCTAGCCTGATTGGGAAAAAGGCCCTAGTTCAGAGCTATCTAAATGGCTTAGCAGTCACTTCTTTGCTCGACTCTGGGTCCCAAGTCAGTATAGTCAGTCGAGCTTGGAAAGAAGAATACCTACCTGACCTCAGTATTCACTCAGTTTCTGAGATCTTAGGGGAGGAGGAACTGAAGGTTATTGCTGCAAATGGTAGTCTCGTTCCCTATGATGGGTGGGTAGCTATTACAGTGAACTTGCCAGGGAATTTGGACCCCAACCTGTCTATTAGTGTTTCATTCCTCATCAGCAGCTACCCCATGGATAAACCATTGATTGGCTTCAATGTTTTAGAAGTGCTAATTTGTGGAAAACCAGAGAGACTAGTGCCAATACTTGCTAGCCTTCTTAGCAATGCCATATCTGTTCCCAAAGAAACAGCGGAAGCTCTCGTCAACTTTATTCAGACAGCAAAGCCAGTGATGCAGCAGGGACGCTTAAGAACAGGTGCCAAGGATATTGTGATCCCAGCTGGTCAAGTGTCGTGGATGAGGTGTCGGGTTCCATCAAACATGGATGCCTCCACCCGATTAGTGTTGTTCGAGACGGATGAAGACAGCCTACCATCTGGACAGTGGGAGACAGGGCCAGGTTTGTTTGAAATCCAGAACCCAATAAAGCCCCATGTCACCATTCCAATTGGTAATAACACCAATCATGACATCACAATACCACGTAAAACAGCTCTAGGGATCCTGCAGCGTGTTGAAAATGTTGTGGAGGCAGATATCCTGGACAAATCGCAGCCGGCAGCAACTGTCAGTCAGGTAACCACCAGTCAGGTCAGCAACTCAGATCTACCTCTGTGGGACCCACCTGTAAACCTCAGCCATCTGGAGGAAGAACAGCAAGATGTTGCTAGAAAGATGCTTCATGAGGAGTCAAACGCCTTTGCTAGGGATGGAAATGACCTTGGCTGTATCCCAAATCTGCAAATGGTGATCAACCTCAAAGACGATGTTCCTGTGCAGAGAGCGTACACATCCATTCCCAAACCACTGTTTAAAGAAGTAAAAGAACACATTCAAGATCTTCTTCCCCGGTTGTATGTGTGCGGAAGAAAGACGGCACTCTTCGTCTCTGCATAGACTATCGTCTCTTAAATCAAAAAACCGTACCTGACAGACATCCACTGCCGCGAATACAGGATTTGATTGACACGCTAGGTGGGTACTCAATGTTCAGCATACTCGACCAAGGTAAAGCTTACCACCAGGGGTTTATGGCCATCTCACTGCCTTCATCACCCCCTGGGGGCTTTACGAGTGGGTAAGGATCCCGTTTGGACTGTCTAATGCACCTGCAGCTTTTCAAAGAAGCATGGAGGAGATGTTAGGCTCTCTGAGAGACGAGTACTGCATCCCGTACCTGGATGACCTACTTTGCTACTCCAGATCTTTCAGTGGCCACGTGGAGGTGATTCGCAAGGTCCTCCAAGCACTGCAGCATCATGGAGTGAAGCTACGGGCAGAAAAGTGCGAGATGTTTCAGAAGGAGGTCCATTATGTTGGACGCTTGGTGTCAGCCGAAGGAGTTCGAATTGACCCCAAAGACCTAGAGGCAGTGATGGCTTTAAAAACCAAACCGCCCCAAACAGTTGGTGACCTCCGACGGGTCCTTGGCTTCCTGAGTTATTACCGCTCCTACATACAGGACTTTGCTAAAATAGCAAAGCCATTGTATGAGCTGCTCCAAGTTAAGTCCTCCATGCCCCAACCCCTACCACGTCACAGCAAGTCCAAGGGTCCACAACTCCCATCCAAAACACCTATCATATGGACGGCTGATCACCAATGTACCTTGGAAAGGCTCGTCAGTATGCTGATCAACCCCCCAGTCCTCTCATACCCCAATTTCGAGGAGCCATTTGTACTACACACGGATGCATCGGAGAAAGGGCTCGGCGCAATCCTCTATCAGCGACAGTGTGGAAAAATGCGAGTCATCGGATATGGATCACGAACTCTGACACCAGCTGAAAGGAACTACCGACTCCACAGCGGAAAACTCGAGTTCCTTGCTCTGAAGTGGGCAGTGTGTGAGAAATTCAGAGACTATCTCTTCTATGCTCCACATTTCACCATCTACACTGACAACAATCCACTGACTTACGTCATGAGCACTGCGAAACTCAATGCAGTTGGACATCGCTGGGTCGGAGAATTGTCAGAGTTCCACTTCAATATTAAATACAGACCTGGAAAAAACAATATAGACGCCGACACGCTCTCACGCATCCCACTCGATATTGATAACTATGTGGCAAAATGCACGGAGGAGCTATCCCAGGATGTGCTGCATGCAACTTGGGAAGGGAGTAGAGCAGCCCAGAAGAAAGATGTAGCATGGATAGCTGCACTTTACACCACCTCTGCTGATGTGAGACCACAGCCTCATCCACTCTTGCCCGAAATAAGTCACAAAGAGCTGGCAAAAGCCCAACGAGAGGACCCTGAAATAGGGGAAATAATGACGTTGAAAGAAGTAAATAAGGTTCTTACTGATGAGGTCAGAAGGTCAGTGAGTGGGCTCACTCGCAAGCTCCTTCATGAGTGGAGTCGACTACATTTGGAGAATGGAGTCCTGTACCGCCAAACATCAGAGAGAAAACAGTTAGTCCTACCCACCAAGTACCGGTCAGTTGCCCTAAAACATCTCCATGACAACATGGGGCACGTTGGCACCGAACGTGTGCTCCATCTCGCCAGAGAACGTTTCTATTGGCCACAGATGAAGAGATGCATAGAGGAGTATGTCACAAGAAAATGCAGTTGCATAAAACAAAAGAAACCCACCACACATGTACGCGCGCCAATGGGTGGCCTGACTTCTGCTTCCCCTCTTGATCTGGTTTGCATAGACTACTTACATCTGGAGAAAAGCAAAGGAGGATATGAGTACATTCTAGTGGTAATAGACCATTTTACCCGATTTGCTCAGGCTTACCCAACCAAAAATAAATCAGGACAAACTGCAGCTGAACGGATATACAACGACTACATACCTCGTCTGGGTTACCCAAATCGTCTTCACCATGACCAAGGACGCGAGTTCGAGAACAACCTTTTCCGCACCCTCGGACGCCTGTCAGGGGTCGGACACTCACGAACATCCCCATACCACCCACAATGTAATCCCGCTGAGCGGTTCAACCGCACACTGCTGCAAATGTTACGGACACTGACAGACAGAGAAAAGGAGAGATGGAAAGAACACTTGCCACAAATGATACACGCATATAACTGTACTCGCCACGAGTCCACCGGATACTCACCTTATTACCTGCTGTATGGGCAACACCCCCGTCTCCCTGTGGATCTCTTGTTTGGATTGTTGGGAAACACCGAATCTGTGACACATAAAGTATATGTGGATAAATGGTCAAAAAGGATGACGGAAGCGTACAAGATTGCAAACAAATCCAGCCTGTCATCAAGTGCAAAGAACAAGTCCTACTATGATCAAAAGGCGAGGGGCGTGGTCCTCAAACCAGGAGATCGAGTACTGGTTCGAAACATGGGTGAGCGGGGTGGACCCGGTAAGCTACGCTCATACTGGGAGAAGAAGATCTATGTGGTGAAGGAACAAAGCTCAGATAATCCGGTATATGTCATTCATCCTGAGGGAGACCCAGATGCAAGGAAATACACAGAAACTTGCTGCTGTTAGTGAATGACTTACCTGTTGAGAACCCAGCACAGCCAGCTGACTTGGTTGTAATGCCCCGTCAGAGGCAAAAGCAGCCTCAACAGGGGGTAAACTCTGCTGACAAGGATGGAATATCGGACACTGATGATGAGGATGAGTGGACAGGAGGTTATTGGCTGAGAACACCTGTAGTCAGGATGGGGAATGATCAAGTGGGACATGACAGGTCAGCGACCTCAGGGAGAGGGCAAAGTCCGGTGTCAAAATCATCTCCAACAACAGTGTCTGGTCTGACTCCAAAGAATCCAACCATGACCCACAAAGAATTTTCAGATACATTACTGACGAAGGAAGCCGAACTGATGGACGCATACTTACCAGATGGACAAGAGACACCTGAAAGAGACAACACACACATGGGTGAGACAAACTTACCTGAAAGTGAGCCCAAACAAGACACTCCTGAAAAAGAGGATAAACAAAGCTCAACGGGTAGAGAAGTGGAATTAGTGGGAGAGGAACCACAGACAAGTGAACAATCTGATGTTACTTACCTACCTCAGCCTGGAGAAGATGAGCGAAATGAACATGCTGAACAAGTACGGGAGGAAAGACTGAGTTATCCCCCTATGATGACTTGGCCTGCAGAAGAAACACATAGAGAGGTGAGGAGGTCGACCAGAGAGAGAAGGCCGAGGCCAGTGTTCACTTATGAGTCATTGGGCCAACCTTCAGTACAAACCCATGCAGATTCTATTTCCTCACAGATTACCTCGCCTCCCCTACCATTCATGCCACACATGACCAGACAGTTTATCCTGCCTACACCTTACGCACCACAAATGTACATGCCTTACACATATTACATGCCAGTCACCGCACACGTTTATTAGTGAAAAAAAAAAGTTTTTTTTTTGTTGTTGTAACAAATGTCGGGAGCCATTTTTGTTTGTCGGGGTGGATGTGACACTCATAAAATGGGTTTTGTTGAGATTGTTGTTTTTTTTGTTTCCTTTCCTTTTATTGCAATAGTATTTTATTTTGTTCGGATTTGTGTGGTTGAGTACTAGTGAGAGATCACGGAGAAGCGCGTGGTGACATGTGTTTCGTGGAGTGGACACAGGGGGGCGGTGGCCGCGAGCGGCGTCACACTGGAGTGTTTGGCGATGCGCAGAGCAAGATTAGCTCATAATCCGAGTGAATGGAGAATGAGCAATTGTTGTCCTGCGTCACTGATTTCTCTGTAATATTTGTAATATTTCCAGAGCACTCCTATCAGAGGATTATCTATATATCTGCCAGCGGAGACCTAGCCGGGACCCGCTACACAACATTGTGGGTGTGTTTGATTTGGATCACTTAGTGTGCTCACCGGGTGTTGCATTAAATCAGTGATCAAGGTAGATGTAGCCTTTTTTTGTACAGAGAGAGAGAGAGAGAGAGAGAAGTTATTTGGCCTGAGAGACTCTGGGGCCTGATATGAGTCTATCTAATGAAATAGCCCATGGAGAAACCCCAGACAACCAGTGCAATAAATGTACATCTTGACTGTGGTCAGGGCTATTCGGTGGGAGGACAGGATCAGAACAATCACTGTGAGGCTGAACAATGGAGAGGATGTTGTAGGAGTATCCACAGAGCAATACCTACTGATTATTTTTAATTCTACCTGCTTAAAGGTCCCCTACAGACCTTAAAACAATGTTTTAAGATATATAAACATACTCTGCTGTGAATAATAATTTGCCTAATATGGTTTTTCCACAAAAAGTTATAAACAACTTACAAATTCTTAAATAATACCTACTCCTCCCTCATTAAAAATCCACAATGCACAGTGGGTACGGAAAGTATTAAATTTTTCACTCTTTGTTTCATTGCAGCCATTTGCTAAAATCAAAAAAGTTCATTTTATTTCTCATTAATGTACACTCAGCACCCCATCTTGACAGAAAAAAACAGAAATGTCTACATTTTTGCAAATTTATTAAAAAAGACAAACTGAATTATCACATGGTATAGTATTCAGACCCTTTGCTGTGACACTCATATTTAACTCACATGCTGTCCATTTCTTCTGATCCTCCTTGAGATGGTTCTACTCCTTCATTGGAGTCCAGCTGTGTTTAATTAAACTGATTTGACTTGATTAGGAAAGGCACACACCTGTCTATATAAGACCTTACAGCTCACAGTACATGTCAGAGCAAATGAGAATCATGAGGTCGAAGGAACTGCCCAAGGAGCTCAGAGACGGAATTGTGGCAAGGCACGGATCATGTTCTGTCTGGAATTTCTGCAGCACTCAAGGTTCCTAAGAGCAAAGTGCCCTCCATAATCCTTAAATGGAAGAAGTTTGGGACGACCAGAACTCTTCCTAGACCTGGCCGTCCAGCCAAACTGAGCAATCGTTGGAGAAGAGCCCAAAGATCACTGTGGCTGAGCTCCAGAGATGTAGTAGGGAGATGGGAGAAAGTTCCAGAAAGTCAACTATCGCTGCAGCCCGCCACCAGTCGGGGCTTTATGGCAGAGTGGCCCGACGGAAGCCTCTCTGCAGTGCAAGACATATGAAAGCCTGCATAGAGTTTGCCAAAAAACACATGAAGGACTCCCAGACTATGAGAAATAAGATCCTCTGGTCTGATGAGACCAAGATTGAACTTTTTGGCGTAAATTCTAAGCGGTATGTGTGGAGAAAACCAGGCACTGCTCATCACCTGCCCAATACAATCCCAACAGTGAAACATGGTGGTGGCAGCATCATGCTATGGGGGTGTTTTTTCAGCTGCAGGGACAGATGACTGGTCCTGATGAATGCGGCCAAGAAAGAGAGATATCCTGGAAGAAAACCTCTTCCAGAGTGCTCAGGACCTCAGATTGGGCCAAAGGTTCACTTCCCAACAAGACAATGACCCTAAGCACACAGCTAAAATAACAAAGGAGTGGCTTTGGAACAACTCTGTGACACCCTCTGAGCCCTGACCTAAACCCAATTGAGCATCTCTGGAGAGACCTGAAAATGGATGTCCACCAACGTTCACCATCCAACCTGACGGAACTGGAAAGGATCTGCAAGGAATGGCAGAAAAACAGTGTGAAAAACTTGTTGCATCATTCCCAAGAAGACTCATGGCTGTACTAGCTCAAAACGGTGCTTCTACTCAATACTGAGCAAAGGGTCTGAATACTTATGACCATGTAATATTTCAGTTTCTTTTTTTAATACATTTTCATAAATCTTTACTTTCAAGATGGGGTGTTGAGTGTACATTAATAAGAAATAAAATTAACTTTTGATTTTAGCAAATGGCTGCAATGAAACAGAGTGAAAAATTTAAAGGGGTCTGAATACTTTCTGTACCCACTGTATAAATATGCAAATATTTTTCATTTCATAAGTTTAACTACTGGAAACAGCAGTTTCCACATCAGAGGTTGGGGTTTTGTGTGTGGGCTGGGAGCTGGCTGCCCTGTGGGGGACAGTATGTGGGAGCTGAGAGCTGGTTGCCCTACAGATTACACCACATGGTCTGCTCTGCTCTCAACAACAAAACAGTAGTGCCTTGACAGATACAACAATTATAGAAACTACAATACACAAGTACAGACAAAGAAAAACAGGGTGACATGCAGAACTTAACACAATGCGTATATAAAACAAATCACACAAGGATGAAAGTATAGTCAAAACAACAACAATAATAATAATAATAATAATAATAATAATAATAATAATAATAATAATAATAATAATAATTAATAATTAATATCATGCTGTTACTGCGGTTTAAAATAGTGTAATAACCAAATGCTTCAGGGAAAATCTGTTACATATGACACACGAGTTTGTGTCTGATTGTATGTGTATGGGAGAAAGGGGGGGAAAAAAACAAAAAAGGAAAAGTATAATATACTAATAAAAATATTGATGTGATAGACTGGTTCTCATCCTATCTGTCTGATAGGAAATTCTGTGTCAGCATTAATAACTTCATGTCATCCTTTTCCCATATCAAGTACGGTGTGCCTCAAGATTCAATTCTGGGACCAATACTGTTCTCCTTATACATGCGTCCCTTAGGTGATGTCATCCACAGACATGGTATTTCTTTTCATTGTTATGCGGATGACACACAGTTGTACCTCCCTGTCAAGCCCACTGACCTTAGTACGCTGAGGTCTCTGCAGGACTGCCTGTCTGACATAAAAAATTAGATGTCGATACATTTTCTACAGCTCAACTCAAAACTTCAAAACTGAAATCCTTGTTATTGGGCCCCAACACATCACTAAACAAATACTGCCATCTACTGGTAACCTGTCACAACATATAAAGCCTGTTGCAAGAAGTCTTGTCCTGTCTGATAGCAATTTATGTTTTGAGCAACATATCACTAAGCTTGTCCAATCATGTTTTTATCACCTCAGAAATATTGCAAAAATCCGATCCGATTTTAAATTTCAGTGATGCAGAAACTGTTGTACATGATTTTATCTCCTCACGCCTTGATTATTGTAACAGCCTGTTCACGTGTCTTAATCAAAAAACTTTGACACGACTGCAGACTGTACAAAACTCTTGGTCCTTAACCAGGACCAAGAAGTGCAACCGCATCACACCTGTTTTAGCCTCTTTACATTGGCTCCCTGGTTGGTTTGGTTTTAAGATTGATTTTAAGATCTTGTTGATTACTTTTAAGGCTCTTCATGGCCTGGCCCCAGATTATATTTTAGACCTTGTAATCCCTTATGAACCTTCACATAGTTTGAGATCTTTGGGCATGGGTCTTCTGTCTGTTCCTGAGTCCAGGATGGAAACTAAGGGGGACAGAGCTTTTGCTATCAGTGCCCCGAGGCTCTGGAACAACTTGCCCGAAGAAATTAGGTTGTCTGAGTCACTGTCTTCGTTTAAGTCTCTTCTCAAAACACATTTGTATTGGAAAGCATATCCTGATCTTACCTAAGCTGTATGTTTATTTTATTGCTTTTGTGTATTTTATATATTTTTTCTTTATATTTCACTGTGGTATTTTATTTCTCTTGTTGTGAAGCACTTTGTTTTGATACGTGCTCTATAAATAAAGTTTTATTGTTATTATTATTATTATTATTATTATTATTATAGACAATAACAAAACATTATTCTTAATTTTCCTTATTATTATTATTATTACATTCGATCTGTATAACCATTGTTATAAACACCACCATGCAATAACCATGAAAATAAAAAAGGTAATGAAAGAAATTAATAATAAATAGTTAATAAGGGAAGAAAAAAATTAATTAATTATTAATTAATTATTATTAAGTTATTCTTCACATTGTGTGTTTTTGCTTTGTTTACCTTTTTTAAATAAATGCTTGTGTATAATTATAAAGGCTTCTTTAATGTTTCACAAGAGTGAGTAATTTGCCAACCTCTTCTATGTTGAACTCCAAATCCTTCAACCTACTAGCTATCAATGGTAATTGTGGTTATAGTTATTCATGTAATTATTAATGAGTTCCAAATTGATAGTTTAGTGTATTTTATGAGACTCAATCAATCAATCAATCAATTGGCTATCATTTCTCTTCTTTAAGAAGAGTGGTGCCCCGATGACTTTATTCATTAAAGTTTTTTATGATTATCTTTGATAATTCTGATAGCCACAATTAATTGATCACACCTACACAAGTGGGTGCCCCCCTTTGACCATTGGAAATCCCAACAGTACATTTAGCCTAACATTATTGCCTAAGAAACACAATGGCTTACTACCTAGTGCAACAGAAGGCACCTCTTTTTACAACTGGCATAGGTGTCCACCATCTTCTCAAGTGACAGCTATGAAGTCCAATCGCCCTCAATGTGCAGCAGCACCAGATCAGAGAATCTCTTCTGGGCCATTGTAGATCTCAGCCAGTTACCAACCCTCAGAGGAGAAACTTCTCTCTGATGTTGCTGCCAGCGTCAGTGCCAGCTGGAGTAGTGGGGAAAAGTTTGGGTAACTCACTTCTTCTTGAAGCTTTTGAAGGGTGATGGGAAATTAGTACAGGTCCATTTCTGCTGTCACCAGCTGTGGGTGGATCTTATGGCTCAAATTAATATTCATAAGTTGGTCTCACACTTTATCCCATGTTGTCATGTATCATTATAGCATGCCATATCAAACAGTTTTCTGTCAAAGTAAATTTTCTGATCGTACTTCACTTAACCGTTGTAATTGGCGTCGGGGTTGCCTTGTATTCATCCTCGCCATGATCTTATCTTTCAGGTCAGTCGCTGCCTCGTTCAGCGTGATTTCTCTTTGGGCTTCGTAACCGATCTCTGGTTGGGGAGCTTCTGGTTGCTCCCCTCTGACCTGTAGTCCTGGCTCCACCTTGCCGTAGCATTTGTGTTGTATCTCGTCAATCTCAAGTTGTGATAGCAGTTGCCGCTTGTGGATGTTGGAACACTGAGCTACTAGTTGCTGTAAGCCTTGTAGTAAGTAAGTGAAGTAACCATTCATCCCACATCCTGTGTATTTGTTATACTCGCTTCCATAAACTGAAAATCAGGGGAGCAACATAGCATGGGGAGCTAATAATCCGCCTTGTACATCTGCCTTCATAAATTATGCAATTATGTTACTCTGACTAGTAGTAGTAGTAGTAGTAGTAGTAGTAGTAGTAGTAGTAGTAGTAGTAGTAGCAACAGAGCCTTATTATCGCATCTCGCCCATCTCCGTCTTGTTCCAGTAGCCCATTTGTCGTCTCGATGCCCTGGTTCCCCAACACCTGACGCAAAAACTAGGTACTTTCATTGCATGCATCCCAGGTCAACAGTATCTAGTTGTCTTAGTTGTAAGTTAAAAAGATTAACATTTCATTTTTGTGAATGTGTGTCTGCGAGCAACCTAGGAAGTAATTGTTACAATTATATATATTTGTTGTAACAAAATGCTAACAAAAGTTGTTTTGTTTTTCTTAATTGGCACAGCAGAACCAGTCAGGTTTCTGTGCCTTGTTTTTCTTTTTTTGTTCCATGCCCAAAATCAAGCCTGATTCAACTTGAGCAATGACGAATTCAAGGAGGCAAAATGCACACAGTTGCTCATTAGTAAGAAGTTTTTAAATTGCCAGTTTGGATGAACTTAAAAAGTGACTACTGACAGTTTCCATGCACCCTTTACTTCAATCCAGGTTCCCGGCTCCTCTAAGAATCATTTTTCCAACTTTTAGTAATGTGAAGTAAAGGTCTGACAGGACCTGAACAGCCTGCCTGACAGACAACAACTGCAGCGCGGTTTGCTGCATAATTTATGAAGGCAGATGTACAAGGCGGGTTATTAGCTCCCCATGCTATGTTGCTCCCCTGATTTACAGTTTATGGAAGCGAGTATAACAAATAGAACACATAAACAAATCAAACCAGTGACAAGTTTGTTGGTCTGCAGGGGAAAACGTGCAAAATGGAAGGAGACAAGG
Source organism: Siniperca chuatsi (assembly GCF_020085105.1). Lineage (NCBI taxonomy): Eukaryota > Metazoa > Chordata > Actinopteri > Centrarchiformes > Sinipercidae > Siniperca > Siniperca chuatsi. Next base: position 3,100,469 of record NC_058060.1, on the reverse strand, counting down.
AGGAGGGAACGGATAAGACAAATACACAGTGGCCAATTAGTGGATGTTGGGCTGATTGTTTATGACGTAGAGGCACTCTGCATTCTGGCTGGGAGATAGGAGATGGATCTCACAAGTTTGTAATGGTTGGCGCTATTAGGCAACAAATAGGGGGCTATCATGCAGGGCATGAGACCAAGACAGCTTCATCTTAATGAGAGCCTTTCTTATCCTTAATGAGCCTAACTAACTTTCTCCCTCTTTCTCCTGTTCTCCCTATCCTTCACTCCCTCTGAGGATTTCATCCAGCTCTCCTCATTCCTCCTCTCAATCCCCCTCTGTAGGCCCTGTGGTTTATGATGATGGAGCTCTGAGGGTAATATACATTTTAATGCTCCGTAATGGGAGGGGAAGGAGGGATGGCAGAGGAGAGGAAAGAGGGAGAAAAGACAACAAGAGAAACAGTGGGTGGATTAGAAAAGGCCTCCTCTGAATGTCTCAGCTTTAAATTAATGAAGAGGCTGAGCACACCACAATAAATTTTGCTTTTCATGTTTAATTATGTTATGACTATGGTAGTTCAGTGAGGATAAATCACACAATTATTATGCTCCTCACCCGTTGCCTGTGTTGTTTTCTCCCTTCTTTCTGTTTTTTTTCTCCCATCTATTTGTTGTTGTTGTTTATTCATAAGCTGATGTCTTTTCTTAATAGTGGCATGTGTATGAGAGGAAATAAGGTCTAATGTTTCTATCACTGAGTGAAACTCCCTATGTGAGATAGGGGGAGACAAAGTGAAGAGAGAAAAAGTAGAAAAGCAGATCTAGAGGGAGGGGGAGGGGAATAAGAGAAGGAGATTTAGAGAGCCAAGGAGAGAGACAGAAAGTATTGTAGTTTAGTTAGTTAGTTAGAGTTTAGTGCATGGTAGACCCCAAAGAGTCTTGTTAAGACCTAGCAGCTGTGTGAGCCTGTGTTTAGGAACAATGGTAGTTTGAGCTAAATGCTAACATCAGCGAGCTAACATGCTCACAGTGATAATGTTTACCATATGTTTTAGCATGCTAATGTTGGGATTTACAATGGTTAAGAGGGCACCAAACAGTGTAGGTGCGATCAATTAAATTTGGAATCAGAATTATCAAGGATAATAAAGAATAATTTAATTAATAAAGTCCTCGGGGGCACCACTCTTTAGATGTGTGAACTGTATTGGATAAATTGTGCCAGGTTAGAAAAAGGATTGTTAGTTGCATGCGCATCAACTTAGCATGTGGCTACCAAATTAACCCAACAGTGAAAACACATCACAACAATAAAACTCAATGAACAAAATCAATACATATACATTCACAAAGTAACACAATCCTGTGCTTATCCAAGTACGCTGTTAAACTATGTGAAGCTATGTAGTGCCAAGTTACAGATTCAGTGGTTACGTTACCAGTCCGTAAAGGTAGAACGGTTGCTTTGAACATGCTGCTTTTTTTTTTTTTTTTTTTGAACAATGTGTTTTAATGTTTTTAATTATACAAGACAGGTAACAGGGAAACACTTTTCCAATTCGTCACAGTTATTTCCTACCCCAACAATAGAACACATCACTCATTCCTCCCATATAGAAATACATAAAATTCTCAAACAAGAAACAAACTAAATGCAAAACAGCTTTCACAAGGTACTCAAAAACCAAATATACATTACTGTACTTTACACATAAAATACATTTTCCTGCAAAACACAAAGCAAAACAGAAACTAACAAACACTCATACAAAGTTACATCTCCTGTAATAGATGACCAATATTATTGTTGTTAATGTAGTAGTTAAATGGCTTCCATATTTCTTCATATACACCCATTTTGTTCTTAATAAAATGTTATTTTTTCCATGGCCATACACTGCGTCATGGCCTTAATCCACGCTCCAGTAACTGGCGAGTCAGGCCTTTTCCAGCTTAGAGCTATCATTCTTTTACCTTGTAATATAGCATAATCTATAAATTTACTCTGCTGAGGCTTTAGTTTATGGTTCTTTGGATATAAATGTAACAGAATCATTTTTGCATCTAGAGGAATATTCAAGGATAAAATTATCTTTGTAATATTAATCACTTCCACCCAAAAGTCTCTAATAATATTGCATTCCCAAACACAGTGCACAAATGATCCTCGAACCTCTCTGCATTTAAAGCATGTATCAGGAATATTTTTACTAAACCTATTTAGTTTGACAGGAGTTATGTAAGTCTGCATCAACCAGTTATATTGAAGTAGTTTTAGGCTAACACTACCTAACTGTTGAGTGAACTGAACTGAGAGTTTTTACAGACTTGTCTCCATTCATCCTCAGAAATATCTTCATTCAATCCCACCTTCCATAATTCAAGTTTCGGGGTTGATGATTCAGTAGACCCTGATGCAAGCCAGTTGTAAAAAACTGATATTAATCCTTTATTATTACATTTTTTAGTAATTAATTCCTCCAAAGAAGAAAGTACTGGCAGGTTAATGAGTGGTTCTGCATAGAAAGAACAAAACTCCTTATCTGTAAGTATTTAAAGAAATGTTTTCTTGGAATTTTATACTTAGTAAATATCTGTTCAAATGACAATGTTCCCTCCTCAAAAAGATCACTGATTTTGCTTAATCCTTTTTCACCCCACAGACGGAATCCTGAGTCCTTCGTGTCTGGCTTGAATAATGTGTTGCCCCAAATGGGGCTAAACTGGGATAAAGAATCAACTATTTTCATGTACTCTCTAACTTCATACCATATTCTAATCACATTACAAACAATGGGGTGTGTGGTGATTGTTATGAGTTGTTTAAACTTATCTGAATATATATACAGATTTAATGGCAATGCAAAACCACATGACTCCATAGCCACCCAGGATGGTTTAGTTCCAGAGGAGAAATAAAACATTATTGTTTTTAATTGTACGGCTAAATAGTACCAGTAAAGGTTGGGACATTTCAACCCTCCAGTGTCAAATGGAAGGTAAAGAAGAGAAAGACGAACTCGAGGGCGTTTCTTGTTCCAAATAAATTTCCTGAATTGTGAGTTAATCTTCGAAAACACTCCAGCTGGTGGCGCCAAGGAAATAAATACAAAAATTTAGGCAAAATGTTCATCTTATATTCAGAGCAATACAGCTTTTCGTAGAACTTTCTAAACGCTTTATTAATTTCCCTCGGATCTACAGTCATATTACCATTGTCATCTTCAATACTAGTAATTGCTCTTTCTGATTCCTGTTGTTTTATACGCCAAGCAAGAAGTCTGCCTGGTTTTTCTCCCTGATCGTAAAATTGTTGCTTTAATCTTAACAAATTGGCCGCTGCTTTTTCATGTGTTTTTTCATTATATTGGTTTCTTAACAATAGCAATTCTTTTAACACATTATCATTATTTTGGCCTGCTTGTAAACGGTTTTCCTCGAGTAAGCAAATTTTTGTGTCAAGTGTTTTAAATTTCTCCTGTTTCTTTTGTCTTCCTACTCATATAGTTTATAATTTGTCCACGTATAAAGGCCTTAAAGGCTTCCCATCTGATTATAGCTGATGTTTGGGTGGTGTTATGTTCAAAATAGTAATCAATTTGTTTTCCTAAAAACTCAAGAAATCTTTTGTCTTGCATCCAGTGTATCTGAAATCTCCATTTAGTACGATTATAAGTAAACTTTGGTTCAACATATGTCAACAACACAGGGGCGTGATCTGATATAAGAATACTACTGTACCTGACAGTTTCTGATACATGAAATTAGTTCAGCTGATATCAAAAAATAAACTATTCTTGAGTATCCTTTAGAAGTACTCGACCAACCTGAATATTCCCTTTTTATTGGGTTTTGAGCCCTCCATATATCCACCAAGTTGAGTTCTTTTATAAAATGTTGTAAAGCTTTTCTACACGTTATGAGTGTTATCAAACCCAGATGACCGGTCCTTACTGGGCTGCAAAACACAATTGAAATCACCTGCCACAATATGTTTTCCGGGCATTGTGGAGATTCTCAAAAATAAATCATTATAAAAATCTGCGTCATCATCGTTAGGTCCATATACGTTAACCAGATTAATCCGAGTTGATAGAATGTTTCCCTGTACAATCAAAAATCTACCTTTGGGGTCTTTAGTTAGTTTATCAATGCGTAAAGAAATAGACTTATGTATCATAGTTATAACTCTTCTGGAATTAGAATAGTAAGCTGACGACAGTACCTGACCTGGCCATCTACGCTTAATTTTAATTATCTCATGATCACATGAACACGTGTGTTTCCTGCATGAACACAATTTTGGCATTTAACTGTATTATTCTACCTATTACTTGTTTTATTTTAGTAAGTTTACGTAGGCCTCTACAATTCCAAGATACACATTCAACCAAAACTTCTGTCATTTAATAATGTCATAATTAACAAAGAGAGATAAATTACCTTAGTGCAAGAGTAGCAGAAAAAATCTATAAAGGGTACCATTTGAGATAAAACCCAAAAAGAAAAAGGAGGAGAGTGACCCACCCAGAACCTGCCTCACTAAAACATGCAGGCTCCCCCAAACCCCTAAATAACTTCCTTCCATTAACGGGAAGGTCCACGCTATACTGAGGAACTGTTCTCCAGTAGATCAAACCTCAGCTCAATTGCTTATCTATGTGCAAAAAAATATTAAGCTAGTTTATCTATCAACACTCATGTAAGAAGCACCTAATTGCACTTTAAGAAGAAACCACAAGAAAAAACAAAGTAAAATCTAGCTTTAACCAAGGCTTATTAATACTTTATACTATTATTTTAAACGGATCAAATCTGTAAGTAGTTCGATGCCAGTCTTCCAGCAACCTACATACCTCTTAGTCTCCGATAGCCATTTCTAAAGAGAATGTAAGCTAAGAGTTCTCATCAAAGCACACTTAATTTAGTCATCCTCAGTCATTGGCTCCAGTTTCTTGATGTATTTGTTTACGTCCGCTGGTGTATTGAAGATGATGGTGCGGTCATCGTTGGTCAACAGAAGCCGTGCAGGATATATTACCCGGTGCTTGTCCAGACCGAGTTCCCGTAACCGTTTTCTCACTCTGTCGTAGCTCCTCTGTTGCTTATACACCTCCGTTGGCAGGTCAGAAAGAAATCTTATTTTGTTGTTTTGGTACATCACCTCTTTCTGTATCCGCGCAGCTTTCAATATGTTTTCTCTGTCCTTGTAGTTTAAACACTTGATGATGATGGTTCTCAGATACGTGGTGGATCGTTGACTCGCTGTTATCCGGTGCGCTCTCTCCAAAACCAGTGGCGTTATCTTCAGAGTATCCGCTATCCACTTTTCCATAAAGGAACAAGCATCGTTGCCTTCTACTTTCTCGGGCATGCCCAGTACACGCAGGTTATTGCGTCTACTCCACCCTTCTAAGTCTTCGACTTTGTTATTGAGGACTTTTGTCTTGCTCTCAAGTTTTCCGATAATTTCTTTCAGGGTTTGTATCTCGTCTTCTGCCGTAGAAATCCGCATTTCGGCCTCCATGATACGCCCACTACAGTCTTTCACGTCCGTTTGAACAATTCTTATTTCCATCAATACACCGTCAATTTTTGTGTTAAAGTCTTGTTTGAATGAGGTTATAACAAGCATGATGTCCTTTGATGAGGGGTTATCCATGTTTATGACCTGTTCAGCGTCCGCGGAGACATCAGCATGTGGCTGCTCCGGTGAGCATGGCTCCCCTTCAGCTAGCTCCTGACCTTCATCCTCACAGTTCTCCATCGTTTTCTTCTCCTTAGCTGCTTTTTTTGGCATGTTTGAAGTATTTTATTCTTATGCTCACAAATTTATCTCTTTATATGACCTCACTCTGGAATATTATATATATTATATTATGCAGGATTTATTGAAAAGCAATTCTACGCTTCTACTCACTTGCCGCCATAACTGGAAGTCTCGAACATGCTGCTTTTTATCTGGCGGTCCTGTTGGATGAGCCAGGCTCGCGCAACGCTGTGGTAAGAGAGAAAGAGTTCAGTTTGGTGTTTCTGCTCTAAGCAGATTACACGGCGGTAACAGCTGTTGCTGAGCAGCAGTGGTGGAGATGAAGCTAGGAGGAAAGAGAGAGCTTGCTTACTCTTGGTTAGCAGTGATCTAACCAGAAATCTTAAGACAAAGACAGGCACTTCTGTTGCGGCCTAATCCTTTATCCTTTCGTCGGTGGATCTACGCCAAGCATGCCACGCAGAGGTTCAGCGACAAAGTTGTTGCTGAGCAACTGATCGCTTTTTAAGCAGAAACAGGCTCTTGCTGATGCTGGAAAATCTTCAGGTTTAGTTCTGTTAGACTTAGGTGCTGCATTTGATACTGTTGACCATTCTATTTTATTGGAACGTCTCAAACACTGGGTTGGCATCGCTGATTCTGTTTTAAAGTGGTTTTATTTCTACTTATTAGATAGATCTTTTAGTGTAGCCATTGGCAACTCATGGTCATCCTCTGTGAAGATGACCTGCAGGGTACCTCAGGGGCCTGTCCTCGGTCCACTCTGGTTCTCGCTCTACATGTTACCCCTGGGGCATGTCATCCGTAGACATAATGTCAGCTTCCATTCCTACGCAGATGAAACTCAGTTGAACCTCTCTTTTAACCCTAATTATTTTCATCAAACGAATACACTCAACAACTGCATCCTTGACCTCAAATCCTCATAGGTTTAAAACCTAGGCGAGATTGGCCATCACTGTGTGGACATATCATATTTTAAGTGATTTAATTTTTGGTCAATTGAATAAACTACACTAAACAAGAAAAGGCCTTTTTCACAGCAGACATTTTGGCATGTCACAGTGGGAAAAGCACAGCCGTAAATAATAACACAAATGATATCTGAATTGGATTTGGCTCCTGATTCAGGGTTCTGGTATTGTGCATGCTGACTCAACTGCCATGGCTTACTGGGACACTTGAATTGAACGCAGCCATTGCGAATGTTATTAGTAACAACTGTGCTTTTTCTACTAAGTCAAAATGTCTGCTGTGAAAAAGGACTATTCCTTGAAATAAGCCTTTTTGATCTTAAGACTTGTAGTAGTTGGACATCCTGACTGATTTTAATACTGTAACTATTCATTTTAAAATCACTTACTGCACTGGCAGCCAAATTACCTTGTGTTCATCATAAGAATGCTATATCTAAAATGTTTTCACTTAAATTTAATAGGGTATTTTTGCTGCTGATTTCCATCAAAAATCATCAACAAATCCAACAGCAAAATATTATGTGATGTATTATTAATATTATATGACCAAGATGTGTGTTTCACATCTCCCTGACAGTTGTCTTCAGATTAACCAGCATGCAATGGTACCCTTAAGAGTTTATTGAAGGCTACTACACAAAGGCTATATGAATTGTAGACATACCAAGTGTTTTTATTTTTCTTTAACCATATACATTCTTCTAACTATGAAACTGAATAATACCCTTTTAGATTCTTATTTTTGGATCAAAACTGACATTGAACTACTCTGACTGCTTTCATGCTATTTACAAGCATTCAGTATTTCAGTATTTCAGGCTAATGCTAATTTAATGAATTTTTATTGAATTTTCATCCGCTCACCTGGGAAGCAATATCCCAATTTGAATTCAGGAGGAACTGCAGCTGCATGTAGCTCAAACAACAAAGCAATATCAGAAATAGACCTAAAGCAGTCAATATTGTGAAGTATAAAACATTACATTACAATAATGTGTCTATACAGCTGTTTCGATGCAATCAATTATAGTATTGGAATGCATAGGACCTACTTGCACATAGAAACAGTCAAGAGTTTCTCATGAATGGCACAGGGTAGACCTGCTTCATTCGTAGGTGGTTTTGCCGGCTGTAGTTTAGTAGTAGAGCGGGTCGTCTACCAATCGGAAGGTCCCAGCTTCCCCAGCCCACATGTCGAAGTGCCCTTGGGCAAGACACTGAACCCCAAATTGCTCCAGAGGCTGTGCGTGAGGAGTTAGTTTCTTTGTTCTGATGAGCAGTTGGCACCTGCCATCACTGTATGAATGGGGTGAATGTGATATGTAGTGTGAAACGCTTTGAGTGTTCAGAAGACTAGAAAGGCGATATAGAAATACAGTAATTTTACCATTGCCGTAGGACATGGTCAAGTGTTGACAAAGTCACCCGGTCAATATTTTGGAATATATCTTGGTCTTCAGTGTTTTGAGTTTGTATTTGCTTTAGTGCTATAGCATTGTTTGCACTAATCATTTTGGCTATTTCAGTCTCTTATACCACAATATGGTAGTCTTTCAGTTCTGTAAAATATACATGTATAGTACTGTAAAATACTGTAATTATGAGATCAATATAGTAACAATACTGTACATTGACAATAGTAGTAGAGTACAGTTCCCAATTTCATACATACATGAAACATATTTTTTTTCTGTATGTCCGGACGATTGAAGCCACAGTGAAGCAGCTCAAGTTTGGATGGACTCCCAGCCCTGCCCCCCTCGTCATCAGACCATGACCACGTGGTCAACCAAAGTGGCCCGAATCTCATCAGAGTCAATCGCTCTCCTAGGTCATAGTCTTGGTCCTCATCTTGCTCATCCTCCTCATCCTCATCCATATCTGACTCTCACTCTTCTGGCTCTACCTCTCTCTGCAAAGTTGGAATCCATTGTTCTTCACAATTGAGAGCTCATTTTTGGCCCTTTTATTGCTAAAGCTATGATTGCTAATTGAAAAGCAACAGGTGTTTGCCCATATGAGAAGTCAATGGTGTGATTGGTGGTTTGAGTTTAGCATTCTGAAGTGCAGTATTTTGCATGTCAACACAAGATATTTTATCAATGAAGATTCTGCCAAATGTAAAGAACTGTGTGTAGTGCAAAAAAAGCAAAAAGTGTGGTTTAGAAATTCAAAATGAGATAAAAGCAGGAAATGTATTTGTGCAGAATTGGTGTATGGTACATGAGTTTCAGGTTTTGGTCACTGTGTCTGAAGTTCCAGTTTTAGTGTGTAAACAATTGAGAAAAAGTATAATAATGATACAGGTCCCAGTGTTCTATTCAAAATAACCAGCTCAGTATCCCAAATAATTTACATTCATATGCAAGATCAATTCTGCACCTTATGATCTACACCCAATGCCAACATTGAGTGCCAATGCAGGAAATAGTGTGCCTTATACAATGTAGCAAGTTTGACTTTCATGCAGGAGACCAGTTTGCATCCTGTAACAGACCTTAACCGTTACGACTTTCCCTAACCTTAATCATATTGTAGTTGCCTTACACACAAAAAAGTAGTATTTTAAAAAAAGCTGGCACTGGATAATCTAATTCAGAGTTTTGCAGAATTGTGCAAAATCTATAATCTTGTCTGGAGATAGAGTTGAAATGACTGTGTTTCAACCAAAGGGGGACAGCAAACACGCCTTGAGCAGCTACTCTGTCAGAAATACAACAGAAGAACTGGTGTAAATGTTTAAAGTGCAGCCAAACAAACTGTGGGCTGAAAGACTTCATCATGCCACATTCTTAATAAAGAAGACTGCAAAAGACAGTCAACAATGTTGTCTGATACCATGATAAACGTGTGATTGAAGGTCATCTTCTCCATAACATGAAATGTGTACCAGCGTTTGTCTTTCGCATCATGTACAGTATGTGCACGAATTGTTCCCTGTAAAGGCCATGTGGGTATGCAGTTTGCGTCCATGCAGGAAAGGTGGACTCCACCAGTAATGGTGAAAACTATTCAGAGTGGCGGCCACAGATACAAATACATTCAATCACTACTGCTGAAAAAATGCCAGCCAAAAAAACTGTTCAAAAATGGGGTTTAATATACCAAAAATATTAAAGCTGCCTCAGTTTTGGCCATTTGGGGGCAGCAGAACAAGCAGTAAACAGCATATTATCCCCTTATCATGAACGTGTTAGCAAACAGTTGCTTATTTACACATCCAGCAGACGCAGACCAACATTACCATTCATGTGGAGTACTGTTTCTGTCCACCGGATGAATGTAATAATGTAACATTCACACTCCTTTTAGCTCTGTTTTGGTCTCCACCAACTGCTGAGAAAAATATTTGGCTCTTTAGCTGATAATTTCTCTATGTTAACCAGCTAGTTTCTAACTGGGTCTGCTGTTTGGTGCTGAGCAGGTAGTGTACAGTGGGTTTATCAGAGCTTTTTCACTGAAAACAGCTGCCTGCTGCTGCTGGAAACGAAGTTCATGAGAATGCTGACTCTGAGACTGAACCTAAACAGTAAATTTGTGGGCCGTAAAACCAAAACAATGAGTTGAAAGAGGCTAAAAAGCTCAGTAAAGCTGAGGGAAACTGCAGAGTTGGTGATTATTTTTTGTTGGTTCGTCACTACCAGAGATGCCTCTCACATTATGTGTAGTCATTTGATCCATTGTAAAATACAAATATTTCTTAGTGCAGCTTTAAGGATTATAATTTCAATAACATGAGCTATACACAAAGTATCTTAAATAGATCTTAAAGAATGCAGGAAATCAACACATTAATATGACTTTGGACCCCAAAGCTAGTATGGTATGTAGGTTTTTACCTACCTACTATGGGACAAGTGTGTCATCTGAGTGAGACATGTTCATAGTTGTGGTGTCAGTAGCTGACGTTGCATCAAACCAGTCATTTTCATTTGACATTGTTGCTCTCAAAGCTGCATGACAGCACTCTACCCTGTACTCTCCAGAAGCTGAGCTCTCTGCTATACATTTAAAAATATTTTCTCTTCTATCTTAACTCTCTGCACAGCTTCACTGTAATTGCTTGCTTACGGTTTGTGTGTGTGTGTCTTTCTATTTTTGTTTTTATATTTTGTTAGACCACTTTTCATTGTCAAAATGCTCTGGGCTGCATGCTAGCTTGCTACAGAGTCTTGTTGTTGTAGTTTTTTTTTTTTTGAAAGGCAAATCAATGTTGATGCTTTTGACCAGCTTGGTCTCACCCAATTTCCTTTGGCCAATTTTGAGATTTGCAGTTTCAAATGAATTGGGGGACCCCTGTCGGAGCTGACTGATTGCATTTCCACAGAGCCTCAGTGGCATGTTGTGCCTGAGATCAACTTGGCATCCTGGCATGAAGGCAATTTCCATAAAACACACAACTAACCCCATGTCTCACACGCCAGTGCAGCTACACACATTAACACTACTGCTTCCAGTCTCTCTCTCTCTCTGATTCACACACACAGTCAGAACCATGTCCAACCATCGGGGCTGTATTATGTCAGTCAAGTAAATTTTTATTTATATAGCCTAATATCACAAATCACAAATTTACCTCAAGGGGGTGTACTTAGCTCTGTGCAGCAGTCTGGGGTAGTGACATGTGCAATCCTCTCCTTAAACACAAACCAAGAGGAAACCTTGGGCCTATGAAGGAACACACACACATGACCAGGGCCCTGTTCTTCAAATGTGGCTTAGCTAAATCAGGCTAACATGCTATTATTAGGCTAAAATAATCCTGTTTATTCTGATCCAGCTAATTTGGTTCTTTTGAAGCTGTTTCAGGATTGATTTGTTGAACCTGGATGAAGTTATCTTGAATAACAGTGCGCTCTTAATTTGAAATAAAGGCAAAATTAGTCAAGTGTTGAAACCATGATCAGTGATAATATGATTGGCTCATCATGTGATTGCAGTTACATGAGGTAGGTGTGTTGTAAACCCCCCTGCATGCACTGGGGCAATATATTAATGGACATAAGTCTTATTTTATGTGTTCTAGCATTGTTTCGGGTGTAAAGCCCCCTGGCCTCAGGGTACATGTACAGAATACAACACCCTCTATCCTTAGATCTTCGATTCGGATAAGGAACAGACAGAATAGACCAACATAATAAAATTACAGTATGGACAATCCAATCATTATGACAAAATTATTATATATATAGATTGTAAATAGATTGTAAACATATATGAAGAATATGGATCAAGAGGCAAAAGTCAAGCACACCATTCACAGGTAGGAGAAAGGAATAGACACACACAAAGGAGAGAGACAGACAAGTGGAGAGGCTGAAACTCCTGAAGGACGAAGATCCAGATCCAAAGACAGCAGTGTAGACCGTAATAGAGTGAGATAAAATAGATTAAAAGACAGAACAGAAGCTAAATATGATGACAATGAGAAAAGGATTAGAAACTATTATTATATTATTATATTAATAATAAATAATAGTTGAAAAAAAATACTATAAAATAATATAATAATAAAATAAAGTAAATAATGTCTACAAACCAGTCTTAATCAAAAGCCTGGCTGAAGAGGAAGGTTTTCAGTTTTTGTTTAAAAATTTCAACACTTCCAGCTGCTCTCAGATCCTCTGGCAGTTCCAGCAGCTTGAGGCATAAAAGCTAAAAGCTGCCTCACCAAAGTTTTAGTTCTGCTGTTGGGACCAACTAACAGACTCGAGATCTGAGAGGCTGTACCGGTTCATATGCTGTAAGCATGTGAGACAAATATGCTGGTGCCAGACCGTGAAGTGCTTTAAAAACACCAGGCAGACACCATCTCCACATTTCCTCTTTGATAAAGCTTATAATTAGGGCTGGCTTGGGTGAGTCCTGAACCATCCCTTAGTTATGCTGCTATAGGCCTAGACTGCCTCTTTCCTCTCTCCTTCTGTCGCTTTCAGCAGGTATTTCTGACTCTGGAGCTGCAGAGACTGGCTCTGTTGTTGTGGGCCACCTGCTGCCCCCGAGTTCCTGCTTGACAACTGCTACTACAGTTGTTGTTATTAGCTCTGTTACTGATGCTGACATTATTCTTCCTATAGCTGTCATTCCTATTATTACTAATTTATTAATATTAACACTACAATTCTACTATATAAAACGTGGTCTTTGCATTGTGCCTCCCTAACCGTATCCCCTTCCCCCAAACCCCTCCCCCCCCCAAAACATCTCTCTCTCTCTCTCTCTCTCAACCTAACACGGCAGCGGCGGATGGCCACCCACCAATGAGTATGGTTCTGTCCAAGGTTTCTGCCTCTTAAAAGAAGTTTTTTCTTGCCACTGTCGCCAAATGCTCGCTCATGGTGGGATTTGTTGGGTCTCTGTAATGAATATTATAAAGAGTACGGTCTAGACCTGCTCTATAGGAAAAGCGCGATGAGATAACTTTGAATTGAAAACAAGTAAAATAATTTTAAAATCAATATGGGAACTAAAGGGTAACCAATGTAAGGACTTTTAAACAGGTGTAATGTGTTCTCTCCTTCTGGTCTTGGCCAGCACTCGGACCACATGGATCTGAATCAGCTGTAGCTGATTTATACGTACGACCAGACAGGGGAGCATTACAGTAGTCCAGCCTGCTTGAAATAAAAGCATCCATAAGTTTCTTTGTGTCACTCAGAGAGAGAAATGGTCGCACTTTTGTGATATTTTTAAAGGGATAAATTTGGTGAGAAATCCCACGTGAGCTTTAAAGTTTAAGTCGGAGTCAAAGACCACACTAAGATTTTTTGCTTGTTTACTTGGGGTAAGTCCAAAGGAATTTCATTTGGCGACCAGTTTCTCTCTCTGAGCTGTCGGACCTATGACTAAAGTTTCAGTTTTGTCCTGGTTGAGCTGTAAAATGTTTTGTGACATCCATACATTAATATCTAAAATACATTTAAAAAGGTAATTGATTGGTTCTGTGTCATCAAGCGACAGCCACATAAAGTTGGGTGTCATCGGCATAACAATGGAAAGCAATGCCGTGTCTCCTGATGACATCACCTAGGGGTAACATATAAAGAAGTGGCCCTAAAATCGAACCCCACGGGTTATTTTGGAGGTTTTGGAGAAGTTATTACCAATAGCAATATTTTTTGCATGTTTGTCACACTTAAATGTTTCAGATCATCAAACAAAAGATAACACAAGTAAACACAAAATGCAGTTTTTAAATGAAGGTTGTTATTATTAAGGGAAAACAAAATCCAAACCTGCATGGCCCTGTGTGGAAAAAGTGATTGCCCCTGTTAAAACATATCTAAACTGTGGTTTATCACACCTGAGTTCAGTTTCTCTAGCCACACCCAGGCCTGATTACTGCTACATCTGTTCTCAATCAAGAAATCACTTAAATAGGACCTGCCTGACAAAGTGAAGTAGACCAAAAGATCTTCAAAAGCTAGACATCATGCCGAGATCCAAAGAAATTCAGGAACAAATGAGAAAGAAAGTAATTAAGATCTATCAGTCTGGAAAAGGTTATAAATTTCTAAAGCTCTGGGACTCCAGCAAACCACAGTGAGAGCCATTATCCACAAATGGCGAAAACAAGGAACAGTGGTGAACCTTCCCAGGAGTGGCCGGCCAACCAAAATTCCTTTCAGAGCGCAGCGATAACATATCAGGTCACAAAAGACCCCACAACAACATCCACAGAACTGCAGGCCTCACATGCCTCAGTTAAGGTCAGTGTTCATGACTCCACCATAAGAAAGAGACTGGGCAAAAATGGCCTGCGTGGCAGAGTTCCTAGACGAAAACCACTGCTGAGCAAAAAGAACATTAAGGCTCAACTCATTTTTGCCAGAAAACATCTTGATGATCCCCAAGACTTTTGGGAAAATACTCTGTGGACTGACGAGACAAAAGTTGAACTTTTTGGAAGGTGTGTGTCCCATTACATCTGGTGTTAAAGTAACACTGCATTTCAGAAAAAGATCATCATACCAACAGTAAAATATGGTGGTGGTAGTGTGATGGTCTGGGGCTGTTTTGCTGCTTCAGGACCTGGAAGACTTGCTGTGATAAATCGAACCATGAATTCTGCTGTCTACCAAAAACTCCTGAATGAGAATGTCCGGCCATCTGAATGCCTCAAAATGAAGACTTTGGAGTGGCCTAGTTAAAGTCCTGACCGGAATCCTATTGAGATGCTGTGGCATGACCTTAAAAAGGTAGTTCATGCTTAAAAACCCTCCAATGTGGCTAAATGTGAACAACAATTCTGCAAAGATGAGTGGGCCAAAATTCCTCCACAGCGCTGTAAAAGACTCATTGCAAGTTATCGCAAACGCTTGATTACAGTTGTTGCTGCTAAGGGTGGCCCAACCAGTTATTAGGTTTAGGGGGCAATCACTTTTTCACACAGGGCCATGCAGGTTTGGATTTTGTTTTCCCTTAATAATAACAACCTTCATTTAAAAACTGCAGTTTGTGTTTACTTGTGTTATCTTTGACTAATATTTAAATTTGTTTGATGATCTGAAACATTTAAGTGTGACAAACATGCAAAGACATAAGAAACACTTTTTCCCACCACTGTATAATTGGGTGTCATCTGCGTAGCTATAGATAATTTGTGTTTAACTTGTTGATGATGTAACCAAATGGAAGCATATAGAAAAATAGGGGGACCAAACGGCAAGTCATGTTTTACAGATACATGATCATCCAGACTAACAGAATTTTCTGCCAGTTATATAGCTTCGAAACCAGTTTAAAGCACTGGCAGAGAGACCGACCCATCTTTCAAGACGATTAATTATAATTGAATGGTCGATGGTGTCAAATGCTGAGCTTAGATCTAAAAGGATGAGGATTGACACTTGATTCAAATCAGTAGCACGTCTGAGATGGTAAATGGACTGTACTTATCTAGTCTTTCTGACTACTCAAAGCGCTCAAAACTGATGAAACGCGATGAAACTGAAACTTTAGTCATATGTCCGACAGCTCAGAGAGAGAAACTGGTCGCCAAATGAAATTCCTTTGGCCTTACCCCAAGCAAACAAGCAAAAAATCTTAGTGTGGTCTTTGACTCCGACTTAAACTTTAAAGCTCACGTGGGGTTTCTCACCAAATTTATCCCTTTAAAAATATCACAAAAGTGCGACCATTTCTCTCTGAGTGACACAGAAACTAATGGACGCTTTTATTTCAAGCAGGCTGAACTACTGTAATGCTCTCCTGTCTGGTCTATGCAAAAAACGTATAAATCAGCTACAGCTGATTCAGATCCCTTTGGCCCGAGTGCTGACCAAGACCAGAAGGAGAGAACACATTGCACCTGTTTAAAAGTCCTTACATTGGTTACCCGTTAGTTTCCATATTGATTTTAAAATTATTTTACTTGTTTTCAATTCAATTAAATTTTATTTATATAGCGCCAATTCATAACAGAAGTTATCTCATTGCGCTTTTCCTATAGAGCAGGTCTAGACCGTACTCTTTATAATATTCATTACAGAAACCCAACAAATCCCACCATGAGCGAGCATTTGGCGACAGTGGCAAGAAAAAACTTCTTTTAAGAGGCAGAAACCTTGGACAGAACCAGACTCATTGGTGGGTGGCCATCCGCCGCTGCCATGTTAAATCTATGTTAAGTCATAGAAATAATAATTCATAGAAATGAAAACGATTTTATATGGTGGAGTGCTGAGGATGAATTTAGGAGTCTCACAGCCTTAGGGAAGAAGCTCCTTTGTAGTCTGGTGGTATGACAGCGGATACTTCTGTACCTGCAGCAGGGTGAACAGACTGTGGCTGGGGTGGGTACTGTCCTTTACTATCCTTTGGGCTCTGCGCAGGCACCTCACCGACATCACTGATTCTTGGTATGTTGGTACCAATGATCTTCTGAGCAGTTTTAATCACCCGCTGCAGAGCCCTTCTGTCCTGGGCCGTGCACGTCACATGCCAGTGTGTGATGTTTCCAGTCAGAATGTTTTCCATTGCTCCTCTGTAAAAGTTAACAAGAACTTGGCAACTTGGAATTTTCCCATTTCTGAGCTTTCTTTACCAGCGTGGATATGTGAGAGGACCATGTCAGGTTCTCTGTGATGCTGATTCCCAGGAACCTAAAACCTCAGCTGCTCCACCTCAGCTCCACTGATGTAGACAGGGGTGTTTGTCTTTGCCTCCTTTTTCCGAAAATCAAGGATTAGCTTCTTGGTTTTGCTGACGTTGAGCAGTAGGTTGTTCTCTGTGCACCACTCTGCAAGATTGTTGATTTCCTGCCAATATGAAGTCTCATCGTTGTTTGTAATACGGCCGATGACGGTGGTGTCATCCACAAACTTCACAACCGAGTTGTCTCCATGTCAGCGGCTGCAATCACGGGTGTACAGCATGAACAGGAGGGGGCCGAGCACTAGAGTGGAGGAGGTGTCACCACCAATCCGAACTCTCTGGGGTCTGTTTGTAAGGAAGTCCAATATCCAATTACAGAGTGTGGTCCTCAAGCCCAGAGTGCTAAGTTTGCCAATCAGTTTCACTTTGGTTCTGAAAGTAAACTGGTGAGGGTCCAGGCTGGCTGGGATGTTGTTCTTATTTCTTGAACCAGTTTCTCAAAGCACTTCATCAGAATGGGGGTGAGAGCCACAGGATGGTAGTCATTTGGACTAGACACTGTAGACTTTTTAAGTACAGGGACGATGGTGGCTGTTTTGAAGCAGGTGGGAACAATCTCCTGTGACAATGATATGTTAAAAATGTCAGTAATAACATCAGCTAGCTGAGTAGAGCCCTCACCTCTCCATTCATCCAGGCTTTCTGGTTGGGGAATGATTTTAGTGCCTTTGTGATCACCAAATCATCAGCACATTTGCTGTATGATGTCACTGATGATGTATATTCCTCAAGGTTGATTTGGTTCTCCTGGGTGGCAGCATCTCTGAACATGAGCCAGTCTGTGCACTCAAAACAGCCCTGTAAAGCTGCTGTAGCTTCATCTGTCCCCACTGTTTTTACTGATGGTTTTACCCTTTTTAAATCAACTAGGTGTAAGTAGGCAGGAGAAGCAGGGAAATCTGGTCTGATTGACCAAAATGGGGGCGAGGGTGGGCTTTGTAGCTGCCAGAAATGTTCGTGTAAACGTGGTCAAGTGTATTTGTTGGACATGCTGGTGGAATTTAGCTAAAATAGTTCTGAGGTATGTTGTATTAAAATCACCAGCTACAATAAAAACACTGTTTGGTTGTTTTGTCATGTGACTGCTGATGACCTCATACAGTTCCTGAAGTGTGTTTTTTGAATTTGCATCTGGAGGAATGTAAAAAGCAGCAACAAAAACACTGGTGAATTCTCTGGGCAGATAATATGGTCTACATCTTGACAATAAAAATTCCAGATCTGGGGAACAATGTCTATCCACTTCAACTGTTTGGGCACAAAGCATCATTGATGTAAACACAAAGACCGCCTCCCCTCTTCTTACTGGAGTCTTGTGTTCTGTCAGCACAGAACAAGCTCTCCGCGTTGAGTGCGATAGCTTCATCCAGGATGTTGTAATACAGCCAGGTCTCAGTAAAGATGAGGGCACAGCAGTCTCCGGAGCAGATTTCCTATTGCTGCGTCAGCCTGATCTCATCCATTTCATTTTCCTGCGACCGGACATTAGCCAGGAGCGGGTAGTGGAATAGCCTTAGGTCTGACCTGGGTTAGCTTAGCTTGTGCCCCATCTCTTTCCTCTCTTCCTGTTTCGGTCATATCGCTTGTGTTGACGTTTGGCCCGGCTGGTCTGGTTGTCAGGCCAGGAGATGCCGTGAGCAGTGATCATCTCAAGGTCCACTGCGCTTAATCCAATCCCTGCACTTCCTTTTCCGATGTTGATGAGTGTATTACTGTCATAAGAAATACATAAGTCAGTAATGAAAGCGAGAAAATAAATAAAAACAAAAATGTAGTGAAGTTTGAGGGCGCTACTTGCCGCCGCATCTACATGTGCAGTCGTTGCCATGGTAAAATGTGCCCCTGTTTTACATTGTGCTCTGCTATGTTTACACTCTTTCATCACTGTAAAACATTAGATATAGCTAGTGAATGTGGTTAGACTACGAGCGAAGTTGGATGTTTGATTGGTGGGGGTTCCCAATGGACATATAAGAGACTTCTGAGTGGTCATAAGCCTGCTATAAAAATTAAACCTTACTAAAATCTCTTTAAAAGCAGCTTTAATTGCATGAACATGCCATATCTGGCTCCATTGGTATTTTAACAGTCAGAATCTTTTAGTTGAGTTTATGTCTTTTTGCTGTATCTCAAATTTGGTTTGGTTCCTTTGTAGTGAACAAATTTTTATTTTGTTGTATTTTTTACCATGTTTACATTAAGTATATGTAACTCTTCATTATGAAAACTAAAATCTGATAATTACACCAACACCTTTGTGATTTCTCAATCTGCATGTTCTAATCTAAAACCATAATTATACCAACATTATTATAAACATCATTATATATCTAAGAAAGCGAGCCATTTGTATTTTAAAATTAGTTCATGTATGGGGTTCAGCCTAAAACATCTTTGTCATGATCCAGGTAACTGTCAATAAGTTGCACTTTTGCAGATTTGGGCTTCAGGACTTGTTGCTCTGACAACAGTTCCAAATGTATTTTAAACCAGCTTTGAAGAACTTTGACTTGTGTCAAATTGTCAACCTTCGTATGTGGATAACTGAGTTATCCAGATGAGAATAACCAGACCATTTTAACACAAAAACAGAAGTATAGTTCTGTTTACATCTTTTACTGATGGTTTCCCCCTTTTTTTCTTGAAAACATGACAATTATTCTACATGTATATCATAGTCTTTATGGTATTGATGAGTAAATACCATAAAGACTAGTGAGTGTTACATTTGATACTATGTTAATATGTTGAATGAAACAATAACATGTCAATAACATCTCAAGGTCTATTTACTAGCTTTATCCAAGGCTTTCTGCCAAAACTCATGGCTTTCATCTGCGAATGGAATTTGCTCAGTTGTCATGGAACTCAGTTGGGGGGTTTTTAAGCCTTGACCCAACTTTAAAAAAATAGGTAGTGATTCAATATTAAATGAAAAAATAAACACTATTCCATTAATCTAACTGAAACGAGGAAAACTAATGTGTAGGAAGTAATTTCCTTGCTTTAGATATGACCACATATAAGAGTATAATATTTTATTCTCACACTACCAGGATTTGCAAGCTCTGGCCTGTCAAACAACAGCAATATTCAGTGTCCTAAGGACACCACGAAGAGCAGGTTTTTTTTTTGTCAAAACCTGTTGGATTGATTTCCAATACATGGTCTCACACTGAGGAGAACATTACCAATAGTGCACCCATCATGACTCACGGTCTAACTGCATTCACTCTTAATACTGTGTAACAAAAATGGAATAGTGGAAACACTGTAGGACTCAATATAAGACACAAAAAACAGCAGTAATCATGGAAGAATACACACAAAATGAAACTTGTGTATGACTCTGTTGCCCCTGTGCATGCTGGGAGTTCCCTTAACACCTACCTCAGGCTGTTACAATATAAACTCATACAACCTATTAATTTAGGAGAGAGAGAGAGAGAACATTTTTAATATTTGTCCTCCACTGCAGACTAATATGAAGACTAAGCAGACAACTATTTTGTTTCCAGATTGTCAGCTATTATTTTGTATGTAAAACAATCAAATGTAAACTTTAAAAATAATTTCAGTGTATATATATATATATATATATATATATATATATATAAAAAATCTAGACAACATTTTAAATTCTACATGGCTGTACACTGCTAGTTGACTGCATATGGTTTGTTACAGACAGAGTAAGATGGAGACACAGATGACACCATCCTTAGCTTAGTGGGGATGGAGATCAGATGCTGGAGACACACACACGGGAGACAGGAGAAACACAAGGCAGGAGGCGGGAGCTCAGGAGAGGAGAAAGTACTATTTTCAAAGGTTGGCGCCCAAAACGTTATCATGCAGGATAGGGAGTAGTGTCCTTGTTGAAAACGAGACCAGACACTGACTGAGGTGAGTGGTGTTTTTGTACTGGGGCTGGAGTGCTGCAGATGGAGATCAGGTGTGTGATTGGCAACAGGTGTTCTGATTAGAATTCTGGTGAGGGAGTACGTTGTGGTTGTGGGGTTGTGGAGCCTGGCGTGTCCATGACATGGTTACGGAGATGACAGATAGAATCCTGCACTATATCCCATGGAAAACTGTCCAAAAAACTGAATTCAACTTAAAAAGAGACAGTTGGCAATTTGGCTCAGGAGCGCATGCCAACGTTTTTGGTCAAGTTTATCCCTTGCATATCTACACGAGTAAAATTAAGTCTGTTGTTAAATATAAACCAGTGTCTTACTGCTCTTGATGAACACACTGGGGCAGATGTTTTTCAGTGTAACAGTCTGAAGGATGATCTGTGTGTTCTGTGTATAACAGAACATCTGACATGTAGCTGCTGGTTAAAGAGTTAATACTGAAAACACAGAGAGATACTTAGTGCTTGATTGTTTTTTCAAAACAAACTCGTACACAGATTTTATGCCAGGTGTGTGTGCGCGTTTGGATACAAATAAGAACCGACCAGTGAGATGATTGGTTACTTCCAGGCTGTCTATATAAGGAGACAAGCCTACCTGCTGATACTATGGGGTAGGTGGAAAAGACCTACACACTAGTTCTACCATACCCTCCAACCCACTTGGTCCCCCCAATGTCTGACTGAAGATTTTGCCCTTGCTTAGAACTATGATATTAAAGAGTAGCTTAATACTAAATACACTCTTTTGAGTTAGTGTAATAGAATGAGCGTACATGTGAGTGCATTCAGAACCGACAGGATGCCATCTCCACTGCCCTCCACTCAGTCTTCACACAACTTGAGAAGAACAACGCCTACATCAGAATGCTTTGTTGATTTCAGCTCAGCATTCAACACTATCTCCCCTATTAAACTGATTGGCAAATTTAACACTCAGGGCTTGAGTACCACACTTGAGTACTGGATACTGTACTTTCTCACAAACAGACCCCAGACAGTTCAGATTGGCAGTCACACCTCCTCCATTCTAGTGCTCAAACTGGAGCACCCCAGGGCTGTGTGCTCAGCCCCCTCTTGACAGCCCCTCATGTCTGCAGCCCCCGACATGGAGACAACTCTGTTGTGAAGTTTGCGGATGACACTACCATCATCGGCCAGATTTCAAACAACGATGAGACTTCATATTGGTAGGAAATCAACAGTCTTGTAGAGTGGTGCACAGAGAACAACCTACTGCTCAACGTCGGCAAAACCAAGAAGCTGATTGTTGATTTTCGGAAAAAGGAGGCAAAGACGCACACTTATGTCTACATCAGTGGAGCTGAGGTAGAGCAGGTGAACAGTTTTAGGTTCCTGGGAATCTGCATCACAGAGAACCTGTCATGGTCATCTCAAATCTCTACGCTGGTAAAGACGGCTCAGAAACGACTGTATTTCTTAAGGAAACTTAAGAAGGCAAAATTCTTGTGCCAAGTTCTTGTTAACTTTTACCTCTGTGTCTCAAACACAGAGGTAATTAAAGAAAGCATCCTGACTGGAAACATCACACTGGCATGGGATGTGCATGCCCCAGGACCAGAAGGCTCTGCAGCGGGTGATTAAAACTGCTCAGAAGATCATTGGTACCAACCTTACGAGCATCAGTGATATCAGTCCCAAGGATACTAAAAGACAGTACCCACCCCAGCCACAGTCTGTTCACCCTGCTGTTGTCAGGCAAGAGATACGGAAGTATCTGCTATCGCAACACCAGACTTCAGAGCAGCTTCTTCCCTCAGACTGTGAGACTGCTAAATTCATCCCCAGCACTCCCCCATGTAAAATAGTTTTATTTCCATTACTTATTATTTATTCACTTATCTACTGTTTATTAGTTTTGTATAACATTTTTGTTATACAAGAGAACTGCAACTAAATCTTGTTTTACACCCCTGTGTTGTGATAAATAAATCAACCTTGTACTTGTCTTTACTATCTATTGATCCTGGTCCCATTAGTGTTAATCGCAACAGAAGTTATTTTCCTTTTTCCAGAGAAAATGCAATAATTCTGTCCACTTGACCCACAAAAAATCTGTAAAAAAAATCCATGACGTACCCTCAGACACTCTGCCCCAAAACTGCGAGGTAATGTCACGTTCACCCCCCCTCATACACCAACATATAAATACAGCTGTGTGGACAATATGAAGTATGAAAGATTATGAGCATGCAACTGATAGTAGCAGTATTAGATATACTACCTCTAATACTTGTAAGCTAGTAGTTTACAGTGTTGATTATTTATATTTGTTATAAATGTTTGTGGCAAATTTACATCTTCCCTACCACTCTCCACTTCTGCTACCTCTACTGCATCCTTGCTAGGCTATTAGAATTAGGCAATTAGAACCTGTTGTTACAATACAACCCAGCCTCTAACTAGTCGACCACTACCAGTGTTCTCTCCCTAATTAAAGGATAGTTCAAACTATTTTGACCATCATGATGGAAAAACGTGGGAAATTTCAGCTCATTCTCAAAATTCACCCTTTAATTTTTCCACAGAGCAGTTCCATGGTTTGTCTGCTTGTGTCTCAAACACAGAGGTAATTAAAGTATGCAGAGTTGTCATCCACCTCACATCAGTGTTTCATTTGGAAATTCTCACAAAGTGGTGTCCTCAGGCAGCAAACAGCAGGTTTTCAGCTGATGGGAGCTTAGCAGCACATTATGAATATGCCTCCTGCACTGCTTTTATCAGCATGGCCTTGCCTCCACAGGCTCGGTCGTGGATATGATAATGCATTCAATAACATGGTTCTCTCTCTCTGATTATATTTTCCCCAGAAACAATCAGAAATACTATTTTTTTCTTCCTTTTCCTGGAAAACGTTGGGTTGTTTTCACTGTGAAACAAAATAGCCCATTTCCAGACAAGCTGTTAAGTGCTGGAGGTAATGCTCTCATAATCAGTATCACCTGCACTGCAAAAGTAAAATCCTCAGATAAGAAAAAAAAAAGAAAGAAAAGAAGAAATGCTCGTGGGATATCTTGCTAGCAGAATCCATTTGGAGTGAGCAAGCAATTGCTGCTCATTGACACGGCAATGTCTTAAGCCTGGTTGGTGAATGAATATTTTTGCAAATATATTGCATGATTTTACAGTAGAGGGCCTACAGCAGATGCAAACAAAGTAAAAAGCAAGACAATAATATGCGAGGGAAGCATGGTGCGTGACTGCGATCAGCTCTTATTTCACTTTTAGGACATACTTTCTCCGCCTCTTCTGTGGACCTACGCAGAGACAGCGTGTGCCCTTAAATGAAGAGATACTATGTAACTAAAAGCTTATTAGCTCATCAAAGGCTTTTGGAATCCCCTGCTCCTCTGCTCACTACGCTCAAAGTGTCAATGTTAGCAGAAAGGATCTCATTAATTTTTGATGGATGAAGAATAGTGGCCACTACTCCAGAGTAAACAGCAAGGTTTTAATAATAATGGGCCGACATTTGGGGCTCTTTGTCTCTCTCGCTGTTAGCTGTCCACTGACGGCATAATAAGACGTGTGTTGATGTTGTTGCTCACTGGAGGAGAGGAGAAGAGACTCAGGAAAGGTATGAGAGGCACCGCCAGGAGTCCTTTGACAAGAATGAACTCTGAGAAAGAGAAAGGCAGAATAAAAGAGATCACTTCTCAACCCCACCTTTACAAACTAGACCAATTTAGGATGTTCACTTATCTACAGTTACTAAGCGAGGAGATTCAAAGTTATAGACTTTCAGGTAATAATACACCTATCTTGTTAGTCTCAATCACACTGTGGGCCAAGAGATACTGCATTTATATTGCAGGTGAATTAGCCAAAACTGGCTTTTACTTTATCATGACAGGATCACAGAAATAGTAAGATCATGAGTGCAATAGCCCTTTTTTGTGTTTTAAATGTCAAAATAAAACATTAATACAATTGTTAATTGAAAATATGAGCCCAGTCGGCCCCATGGTGGAGCTGTAACTAAGGCTAAACTAAAATTTATATATAAATAAAACTGACTAAGATATTACTGCTTGTTTAAAAGGCCCTGAAAGGTATGGCTCTGAAATATATTTCCAACCTGCTCACTGGCTATAGCCCCATCAGATCATCAAGCATGTGTCTCCTAAATGGACCTAGAATTACAGTTGTTGTTTTGTTTTTTTTACCAATGGTTAGACACGATTTCTGAAACACATAAAACCCAAAGGCACACACACAACAAGCAAAAAACACCACACACTTCTGGAAAAAGCAAAACCACTTCATCTAAAACTATTTTAACTCTCTTTAAAATTGTATTTTAGCATCATAACTCTACACACAAATTTCAAATGAATATTTCGTTCTACACACCAACTACACACTGATATGCTAAATGGAAAACACTACTAGTTTGCGTCTTTTGTATTTTCCGTGTGCAGGGCACAGTAGTCTGCTGTATAAGTTTGTCATAGTATTCACACATGCATGTACTTTCACAAATATAATGTATGCAAATTCAGTGTATATATCGTAGAAAAGGTTTCAGTCGTAGTCATCTGGACACTGTTTTCAGAAAGTAGAAGAGTTGGTTTGAAGGGGGTGTCAAGGAAGCCATTTTTGTGAAAAAAGAAAACCCCTCTTTGAACAGAAATGGTGGTCTGAGATTCAATCTGCCCAAAGTCTATCACAGTGTATTAGCACCTTGGTCACGCCAATCATATGCTAATCAGGTACTTAACAGTGATGAGGTAGGTGCAGCCAGAAAACAATAGGCCTGATTACTGATTACTGGGCCATCATGGAAACAATTAGGTCAGTTTCAGGTGAAACTAGCTAATCAACAGATACTCAGGTAGACTCTTTCCTGAGGGCAGGGCTTATGTAACACACAGTAGCTTAAATTTCTAGTTCCCGTCCCATTTTTTCACAATTGAGAATGACTTCCGGATGGGAGCCGAAACGTCTTGATTCTGAAAACAGTGTCCAGATGACTACGACTGAAACCTTTTCTACAATAGAACACTCCTGGATGAATGAGGGACTACACTGTCTTCAGTGTATATACACACACAATAAACAGCAATGCTGTATACAATAAAAGAAGAGAACAAAAATAGGCATGTTCTGTGAACTACTGTAAATGGTACTATACAGTATTACAGTAGGACAGTACAGAGTACAGTTACTGTATGTGAGTTCAGTAGCATGGTATAGTGGATAGGTGTACTTGCCTATTCTCATTTTGAAATGTCTGATGTTTGCTACAGTGTAGCGGCTCAAATTAGCCTGGACCCTCTGCCCAGTCTCCCTAAGACACAACCCATGGTTGACCACATGGTCAATCAAAGTGACCTGGATCTCATCTCATCCCTTGTCCTTGTCCTCTCCAACACTGACCTCCATTGTTGTCCAAACCAAGACTTCTAACCCGTGGCCTATTTATAGTGCTCAAGAGTTCTTGTACTTGTACTTGGCAGAGTCCTGCCACCTTCAGACGTTTTCTGATGACTCTGCTGTGGTGGGATGTATCAGCGGTGGTGAGGAGTCTGAGTGCAGGGCTGTGGTGGGGAACTTTGTCTCATGGTGAGAGCAGAAGCATCTGCAGCTCAATGCGACAAAGTCTAAGGAGCTGGTTGTGGATCTACGGAAGGCCAAGGCACCAGTGACCCCAGTTTCCATCCAGGGGGTCAGTGTGGACATTGTGGAGGATTACAAGTACCTGGGAATACACTTGGATAACAAACTGGACTGGACCAAGAACACTCAAGCTGTTTACAGGAAGGGCCAAAGCCGCCTCTATTTTCTGAGGAGGCTGAGGTCCTTCAACATCTGCCGGACAATGCTGAAGATGTTTTATGAGTCTGTGGTGGCCAGTGTTATCCTGCATGCGGTTGTATGCTGGGGCACCAGGTTGAAGGTAGCGGACGCTAACAGACTCAACAAACTGATCCATAAAGCCAGTGACATTGTGGAGGTGGAGCTGGACTCTTTGGCGGTGGTGTCAGAGAGGAGGATGCTGGTCAAACTACATGCCATCTTGGACAATGTCTCCCACCCACTTCAGTCTGTATGGCCCTAGGTCACTAAACTGGGCATTGGATCATCAACATCATTGCAATACTTGAAATAATTGTGCAATATTCTCTGTTTAATACTGTCGGTGCAATATACTCTGTTTTCTGTTTAATTTATTCATACTTCTATTACTACTGTGCAATATCCACCATCGCATAATCATCTAATAAGCTACACTTAACTTGACAGTACTCATTATTGCACTATTACTTAATACTTATATTATTACATTGTATTATACCATACATGTACACCTATGGCTCTCATACGGACATAAACAGCTACACCTCCTCTGTACTGGACTACATCAACATCACCATAGACGTTGTTACAACTCAGAAACAGATCACCACATACCCAAATCAGAAGCCATGGATGAACAAGGAGGTGCGCCTCCTGTTGAAGGCACACAACATTGCCTTCAGATCAGGTGACGCACAGGCCTACATCACTTCCAGGGCAAATCCATCTTCCAGATGTCTACACTGCACTGAGCCGGATCAACGCGCGCAAGACTACTGGACCAGATGGCACCCCCGGTCGCATACTCAAGACATGTGCAGAGCAGTTTGCTGGGGTCTTTACAGATATTTTCAACATGTCCCTCACCCAAGCAGCTGTGCCAGCATGCTTTAAATCCACCTCCATTGTGCCAGTGCTGAAACACTCTAGTCCAATGTGCCTGAACGACCACCGCCTGGTAGCACTCACACCCATTGTTATGAAGTACTTTAAGCAGCTGGTCCTGGCACACCTAAAGGACTTCCTCCCATCCACACTGGACCCATACCATTTTGCCTACCGCAGCAATAGGAGCACAGAGGATGCTGTCTCCATGGCACTGCACTATACTCACACACTTGGAGAATAAGAACACTTATGCACGAATGTTGTTTGTTGACTTCAGGTCCTGCATTCCTCTGTCATCCCTTCCAAGTTAATCACCAAACTTGGAAACCTGGGCATTAACACCTCCATTTGCAATTGGATTATGGACTTCCTGACAAACAGGACAAGCAGGAAGTCCAGTTGTCCTAACAAGGTCAGGCCACAACTGCTAACTAGCTGCAAACACAAAACCAAAAGCATCACAAAGCAGAAAAATGTTCTACCTAAAATTGTTGTAGTTTGAGGTTTTGTCACTTCCTGTTTTATTTTGTAGCGCGTTCCTCTCCTTGTGTGTCTTGTGGTTTTACTTCCTGTCTGTTTGCTTTCCTGCCAGTTTTGATTGTTTGCCCTTCCTTGATTGTTTGCACCTGTGTCCAGGTCTTTTCCTTTGTTCAGTGTGTTGTGATTCCTGTCTGGTGTTGTTCCTGTCTTGTGTGTCGCCATTTGGTGCTCTTTTGGTTGTACCTGGTTCCCGTGCCCAGTTTCCCGGCTTTCTTACCGTGAGTCTGTTTTGGATTCTTTATCTCCCTTGGACCGTGTCTGGAGTTTGGATTTAGAACTTTGCCTGCTCCCTATTGGACTGTTTAGCCTCATTGGACTCACTTCCCTGTTTCCACCACTGCCAGCCGGTAACCCATTTCCCTGTACCTGGACCTATCTGCCTATTTTCCTGTTACCTGTTTGTTACCTGTCTGCCTACCGGTCTGTCTGCCTGTACCTGCCTGTAAACCACATCACCCACAATAAACACTGTAGCCATCCGGCTACTTCACCCTCATACTGCTTCCTGGTCATCTGCATTTGGGTCCACATACCACTACACAGCATATGACAAAATGGGCCTGCCTTCTTTAAAGAGAGTCTCCCTGTTATCCTTGTCCTGACCTTAGCTTAGTAGTTGTTTAGAAGTTTAATCCTTGACATTTGCTACAGTAATGTTCACCCTCAGATTCAGGCAGTGTACATGCTGACTGTAATCGGACACAATTCACTACTGTTTTGAATTGCTTTAATGGAACCATGCTCTGTTCATTAGGTTTGATGAAAGATCTGAAGCATATCAGTTCATCAGAGAGACATTTGTCCAAATCAGAGGAGTATCAAAGGAACAAGAGTTACACTTATCTCTAGCTTAACATCACTAGCATATATTTTTTTCTTTTTAAGTTTAACCTTGCTCTACTAGGAGTGTTTCTCCATGTTGAAATTGTGGTTGACACTTGATATTAGTGTTATCTGTTCAGCAAGCAGTTTTGCGACTATACAAAATAGATGTATATAACATAACGTTTTTATTTCCATTGGCAATTGGATTATGGACTTCCTGACAAACAGACCTCAGCTTGTTAGGTCAGGCCACAACTGCTCCACCACCATCACACTCAACACTGGCGTACCACAGGGCTGTGTGCTGAGCCCCTTCCTCTACTCCCTCTTCACACTTGATTGCAGGTCTGCGCATTGATCTAATGCCATCATCAAGTTTGCAGACGATACTACGGTGATTGGTCTCATCAGTAACAATGATGAGACTGCCTACAGGGAGGAGGTCCAGCACCTGGCCACATGGTGCACAGACAATAACCTGCTCCTTAACACCTCCAAGACAAAGGAGCTCATCGTGGACTTCAGGAAGGAGAGAGGAGGCACACATGACCCCATCCACATTAACAGGATGGCTGTTGAGCGTGTCTCCAGCTTCAAGTTCCTGGGGACCCATATTTCGGAGAACCTGTCCTGGACCACCAACACCTCCTGTCTGGTCAAGAAGGCTCACCAGTGCTTCTTCTTCCTGAGGACACTGAAGAAGAACCAACTGTCCTCAGCTATCCTGGTGAACTTCTATCGCTGCACAGTAGAGAGCATCCTAACCAACTGTGTCACAGTCTGGTATAGGAACTGCTCTGCTGCAGAGCGCAAGGCACTGGAGCGGGTGGTGAAAACTGCCCAGCGCATCACAGGGACTCCACTTCCAACCATTGAGGACATCCAGAGGAACCACATGTTCATTTGCACTCTGGACTATTTATATATACATATACTGCATCATTTGCACTCCAGTACTATTTACTGAATACTACAATAACTCATCTACTGAACTGTTAACTATTTCCATAAATTGCACTACTTTATATTCATTGCACTACTGTTCTGCCCAGTCCAATTCATTATTGTACATATCCATCAGTATACTTCTGTTTATAGTAATGCCATCAGTATATAATGTCCATAGTACCACTTGTAAAATATTTTCATAATACTGCTCTATCCTGCATTTTTGCACACACTTTATATCCTGCACTTGCTAGACCTAAACTGCATTTTGTTGCCTTGTACTTGTATATGTGTAATGACATAGTTGAATCTAATCATCTACATACTTATCAACCTCTAAATCCACTTTGGTACTTACACTTATTTTAGCTTTTATATTTTATATCCACTTGTACTTAATTTATTTTACCTGTATTATAGTGTATTATATTTTGATTTGCTTAGTACTTCTATTCCTTCCATTCCTGTGTGCATTGACATGATAGTGAGCAGCTGTAATGAAAGAGTTTCCCCTCGAGGATCAATAAAGTATTTCTGATTCTGATATTTCTATCCTGCTTTATCTGCAGATTAGCCCACTGTGATAACTCTTTTTCACTGTTTAATGTTGTGTTCAATTGCACGGCCTTAGGGGCCCATTTCATTTGGGGACCCCAGGCAGTTGCCTACCTTGCCTAAAGGTAAAGTCTGCCCCTGCATGGTCTGTACTTTATCTTAACAATATGCATTAACAATCAAATAGGACTGACTAATTTATACTCTGCTTTGAGTGGCTGATGGTTACTCTACTATGTGCAGCACACAGTATGGACACATGCTACAGTGTTCTATTTTTCTAACTCTGATTATTAATCTGTGCTTTCATCCAGTGGGTATAAAGAACAAAGTACATCACTTTAACACTATTTAACTACTTTTATTCTAAGGGCCAGAGGTCCTTATTTCCCATATTTATGAATCTTTTGGCTTGCTTTAGTGATCCATTAGCTCGGAGTATCAATCTTTTTGCACAGATTTCCACATCAGTATTCTTTTTCTACCATATGACCCCTGGTGAGCTCCAAAAGAATGTAAACAGTGTTATGGGAAAATTATTGACATAACATTGTGCTCAGAAATCAGGAAGGAAAGAGACAAGAAGAATATGAGGAAACCAAAATAAAGACAGGACATGTTAACAACTTATCAAATTCACTTTGATCATACTTTATATACATTCACTAAGAAGCGAAAACTCCTGAAAGTCATCCCTCATCCAGAGAGAGTCTCTCTGTGGAGATCACAGGCCAGCAGTTAGATTACAGGATTCATCTGGGGCTCCTCTGCAGCTAAATAAATGTCCCCTGTAATCTATCAGGGCCCTTGCAATGGAGTAGATGGGTGCGCATGCATTTTATCAGCCTGGTCATTGTTCATGTTGACACACATTGTCTTTGAGAGGATGGAATGGTGAGAGGCATTCTGTCTTTTTAATGGTTTCTAATAAAGATGGGCATTCATCAGGCATTATATGGCACTTTTAGATAGGGCAGGTTTCACACAGACACACACAAAAACACACTCACATACTCACTTACACACACATATGTAAGCACACATGAAGGCCACTCTATGTACACCCACACCTTGGAAATGCCTTGTTTTGAAAAAAGTACTGTATTTTGCTTTAAGTACAGTAGGTTTTAAAAGTGATTGATGCACATGATAACAGGTCGAGGTATATGGGTGGAGATGGTAACCGCTGTCTCTGTTCGAAGATGGTCTTTGGTGTGAATGTCCTACTTAATCTTTCTCCAGTCGTCTACTGACTCCTGGTCGATGACCTTTGACCTCTTCCCAGTAAATGCTGTGAGTGTTTTTTGGTCTAGTGTTCACAGAGAGTTGATATTGTCTGTTTCACTGATGTAGTGTTCCCCACAGCTGTCACATATGATGCCATGATGATGTCTTTCTAGGGGAGGGGTCCTGTATTTCAGGTGTACCAGCTGAGATCTTAAGGTGTTGAATGGTTCAGTTGACACTTTCTTTTTAAATGGGTACATTACATGGGTATTTGTGTAATGAGTCTGACATTTGTGTGGGAGACCAGAGTTCCTGTCTTCTTACAGACCTGTGATCAGTGCTTGCCTTTTTATTAACCATAACCACAATCTTTCCCTAACCTTAACCATGCTGTTGCCATGCACAGATTACACTGGCATTCAATGTAAAACAAGATTAAGAGTCTACAGCCACGCTAGCAGCTCTGTAAGGCTATACTTGGCAATTCATCCTGATGGGAACATGAATTTTAATTAACCAATTTTAATAACAATCTATTCAACATTTGTTGAGATATTTCAGTTTAGATCAAAGTGTTGGATCAACCAACTAACATTGCCATCCCTAGAGCCAAACTGCTAGCATGGCCCAAAAAAAACCCACAATAGTGTTTTCTTCCTTATAATGAACAGAACACATTTACTAATGCAAATTTGTTTTATATAAATGTAAATCTCAAGAGACAGGGATGCAATTATGGTGTCTGTGGTTTGGCATCAAAGAAGCTTTCACAGATCTGTTACTCAATGGATTACCTGGACATAAGTTACGTGACGTTAAACACATGGTTAACATTGTGAAATGGTTGTAGTTTGGTTAGGTTTAGGCAAAAAAACAATTTAGGCTTAGGAAAAGATCATGGTTTGGATTAAAATAAGTATGTTACCTAAGTTATGCAACTAACGTAAGTGAAGTATGTTACATAAGCCATGTAACTAACGTTTGGACGCCTTTTGGATTACTTCCCGTTTCTATGCCAGCGTGCCCTTCCACTCCAGTGTTCCTTCGACCCGTCATGAGTTCTCCTGTCTCCAGAGTGTGTTGCTCTGATTGCTAATCTCCATTCCCATTCTACAAGGATGGTATCAGTATTCCACTCAATCTTCTATACTGCTCCATCACCCCTCACTTGCCGGCATACCGTGTACTCATTGCTGTGTTCAATAAAACTACATCTGTCTCCACCTCGGTGTCTCCTGCCCTTCTGTCCATAACAGTAGTGTCCTTGAGCTCTTATACACTCAGCTGTATACTCTCCTTCCTTTTATAAAGATGTTTCTTTTTTTTAGAACAAACAGGGTATCTTATTTATAGCTGTGATGAATAAGTATCAAACTGTAATATCATGCTGCCTGTTGATTTTCATACATGTATAATGCAGGCTGTGGGGCTGTTGAATGTGGCTTATTGGATGTAGAGAATGAGTTGTTACAGCGCAATGTGCTACTGCTTGTTTAACTGGTCTTGAGTGATGTAAGTGGACTCGGTGGCCTCTGCAGCCGCAGCTTCTTTTACATCTCTGTGGACATTCTTACTATGGTCAGGATAATTATTTTAAAAGCCTCTCCCTCTCTCCTAATATGCTCTTTTTTTCTTCTATCATTCTGTCTCTCCTTCACCTCCCTCCCATCTTCTCGTTATACCATATTTGCTCTTCAGCACTCTCTTGTTATCCTTATCTCTCTGAATTCCTATCCTAGGTGCTCTTCATTTGGTTAACATGGCTTATCACTTCCCTCACTTGCGTCTCTTCTTAGCTTCTCCTAACAGGGATGCGAGAGACATACTCAAATCCTCACTCACTCTAGCATCATTTTTAGAGGACAGCAATTACTGATGAACTAATCCTAACTGTCTTATTGACCTTTTGCAGCCCGCCCATTTTTTTGCTCCTTCCATTTACTCTTAACTTCAGGTTGCTGTCACCAGCTATAGTAAACACAGGTCAACAGTTTCGATCATCCTGATTGGTTCACACAGCCAACTATAAATTTGTCGAGTTGGGAACACATATAAGCATTTATGAGGAGGTCATGTGACCTAGGTCAGCTGACACTACCACATCTACCACAGACATATCGGATTAAAAGTAAAATCTTTGGCACAAAGTTAATGTTAATTAAACAACTGCCCTTTAGAACAACACACAAGTTTTTTTCTCCTCCAATCAGCAGGACAACAAACAGTTACAAATCACTTAAAACATAAATCAGTTTTATGGTTGACAACGCTATAGTTAAGGTTTGGTTAGGTTTAGGCACAAAAAAAAACTTGGTTAGGTTTAATGAAAGATTGTTGTTTTGGTTAAAATAAGTACTTTGTTAAGCAAGGGGACCTTCATCGACATGGTTATAATAATAACCACATGGTTGAGGTTATGGAACAATTTTGGTCAGGGTTTAAAAAAACAACGTTGCTACAGCTACTAGAGGGCTTTTTCACTCGAACCTTGAACGTAAACGAAACATTTGAATAGCACTAAGGCTAACAGTGCAATGATTCAGGTTATTAAATTAACAATATATATACATATATGTAAATATATAAACATAAAAATGTTTGGTTGAGTCACATAAACATTCTGATCCTCAGTGAAGTTAAGAAGTCCAAAATTGAAGTATGAAAATTCTTCATAGTCTGTAACTACTTTAAAAATCAAATTATTTCACTATGATGCTTTTATGGTATTTTGTTATAAACACATAATATATCACAAATACCAACATATTCTGACAAGTCACAATGACTATTAACTATAATAACATGACTAGCTAATCTAATAATTAATTAGCTATTTGCGGCAAACATTGACCAGTACTAGATTCAGTCTCATAAATTACACTAAACAATCAATTTGGAACTCTGATTAATAATTAAATTAATAACTATAGCCAAATTACCATTAATAGATAGTAGGTTAAAAGATATGGAGTTCAACATAGAAGAGGTTGGCAAATTATTAACTCATGAGCAACATTAAAGAAACCAGCATAATTATACACAAGCATTTATCAAAAGATGAACAAAGCAAAAACACACAATATGAAGTCTAAGACTAAATGCACTAAAGAACAAAAGGGTGTGTGTCTGTGTCTGTGTGTATGTGTGTGATCCAAAATGGCTGCTTGGTTGAGCAGCGGCCACATTGTTAGACATAGAAAGGAAATTCAAAATGGCAGCAAGGCCATGTTTGAAAAGAGTCTGGCTCTGTTAAAGGTCAAATTGGAGTGGATGTGTGTGATCGGTGTAGGGTAATAGTGCCCAGTTAAAAGAGAGTTAGTTAGCATGTAAAGACTAGGTGAAGCATAACATTAACTAACATCAACTTAGCATGTGGCTACCAAGTCCTAACAGGGGGAAGCACATCACAACAGAAAAATAAATCAATATATGTAGCGTTACAAGTTAGTTAAACACTCCTGTGCTTAGCCATGTGCACTGTTATTCTATGATATGCCCAGTCATATGTTACCAGTCAGTGAAGGAAGAAGAGCTCTGGCGTGCCACTGTTAGCTGGCCATGTGGATGAGCCAGATGGGGAAGGATTTTGGTTCCAATTGGAAAATAGTCCTTGCTCTGCAGTCCATTTGTGCAGATGGAGAAACTGGTCGCTTTGTCTGTTGTTCTCCTTACAGTTAGCTTGACACTATCCTACTTAGTTGGTTATTAAAGTTAGCTGGCAGACTTTTGTGTAGTAGCCGTTGGCACTAAGCTTTGTTGCAGAAATCTTAGGCAGGCCCTTGCGGCGCTGCTGTAAGATCACAGAGTTTGGTTCTGCTGTGTGTCTGCTTCAAGAAAGGCCAAACTGAGGACAGCTGCTGCTGAGCAGTGCTGTAGATGAAGCCAGGAGGAAAAGAGAAAGAACAATGTCCACTGATCTTTTTATTAACCTGGTGACATCACAGGTCAGACTGACCAATGGTAGCTGGAAGCTGGGGGGTAGTTCACACCTGTTAAGTCTTGGAGGATTGTGGGAGACTGAGTTCAATGACTCTGCTTTGTTTAGAGAACAAAAGAGCATGTGGTCTCATAATAAAAAGTCAGTTAAAATCCAACAAATGAATGAATTCAAATGGTGGAGTGCCAGTGATCCCAACATGAGCATCAGGTGTTGTGCAGAGCCATAGCTGCAAACACAAAGCCATAAACATCACAAAGCAGAAAAATGTTCTACCTAAAATGGGCCTGCCTTCTTTAAAGAGAAAGTCTCCCTGTTATCCTTGTCCTGACCTTAGCTTAGTAGTTGTTTAGAAGTTTTTAATCCTTGACATTTGCTACAGTAATGTTCACTCTCGGATTCAGGCAGTGTACATGCTGACTGTAATTGGACACAATTCATTATTGTTTTGAATTGCTTTGATGGAGCCATGCTCTGTTCATTACATTTGATGAAAGATCTGAAGCGTATCAGTTCATCAGAGAGACATTTGTCTAAATCAGAGGAATATCAAAGGAACAAGAGTTACACTTATCTCTAGCTTAACATCACTAGCACTGCAGGCCTGCGCATTGATCTAACGCTATCATCAAGTTTGCAGATGATACTACGGTGATTGGTCTCATCAGCAACAATGATGAGACTGCTTACAGGGAGGAGGTCCAGCACCTGGTCACATGGTGCACAGACAATAACTTGCTCCTTAACACCTCCAAGACAAAGGAGCTCATCTTGGACTTCAGGAAGGAGAGAGGAGGCACACATGACCCCATCCACATTAACGGGATGGCTGTTGAGTGTGTCTCCAGCTTCAAGTTCCTGGGGACCCATATTTCGGAGAACCTGTCCTGGACCACCAACACCTCCTGTCTGGTCAAGAAG
This sequence comes from Siniperca chuatsi, assembly GCF_020085105.1. Classification (NCBI taxonomy): domain Eukaryota; kingdom Metazoa; phylum Chordata; class Actinopteri; order Centrarchiformes; family Sinipercidae; genus Siniperca; species Siniperca chuatsi. Next base: position 3,064,006 of record NC_058060.1, on the reverse strand, counting down.
GCTCACCAGTGCTTCTTCTTCCTGAGGACACTGAAGAAGAACCAACTGTCCTCAGCTATCCTGGTGAACTTCTATCGCTGCACAGTAGAGAGCATCCTAACCAACTGTGTCACAGTCTGGTATGGGAACTGCTCTGCTGCAGAGCGCAAGGCACTGGAGCGGTTGGTGAAAACTGCCCAGCGCATCACAGGGACTACACTTAGTACCACAGTAACACTTGTAAAATATTTTCATAATACTGCTCTATCCTGCATTTAGGCACACACTTTATATCCTGCACTTGTTTATTATACTTCTGGTTAGACCTAAACTGCATTTTGTTGCCTTGTACATGTGTAATGAAAATAAAGTTGAATCTAATCTAATATAGGCCTATTCCCAAATAAGCATTTCTACCCACTTGCAAAAATATTCTTAAGAAAGGGGAATTCCACCAATTTTACACATTAAATTGTGTTTCCAGGTGTTGGGGAGTTTTACTGCATATGTGAAAAAAGTAATAAATATAAAAAATCTGGGGGTTTGGAGAAAGAAATTAGCATACTAGACTTCTGTTATCTGCTCCTCCTCATCTGTGCTTGAGGCTGGAGGCTCCAGGCTACATTAGCTGCTGCTAGCATAACACACCCCAATCTCCAACCAAACTGTTGATGGTGGAGTTGCATTGTGGGTACTGTAGGCCCCAGGTTTTGACAAGGAAGAAAAATGTGTAGATATGTAGATAAAAGTATAAAAAGACAATATCTCAGGTTCTGCTGCATAAAGTTTGATCCTTTTTTAAAACTGTCCATTGTGAGTCCAACAATGTTAGAGGAGTGCGATGCTAAATCAATGGAGCTCTGTTTTAAGACATGATTGTTGTTGCTGATTGTTGGGCCCCCACTTGGCCTTAAGGATTCCAGAGCTCTGGGTACGGTTTGCCCTTGTGGTTACTGATGTAAGAGTAGAGGCCCTGCTTTACACCCATCTGAGGGCATGTTATGTCACCTCAAAGCAAATGAAAAAGAAAAAAATCAACCATTAATATATGTGAGGAAAAATAAGTAATTAGTTTAACTGCCCTCATAACAGCCACCACTAGCCCCCCCAACATACACACCCACCCCGCCCTCCCCTCCCAGCAGCCAATTACCCAGGGGGAAACTCAAACACTTCTACACAACGGCAAGGATGACGTGTCGTTGTTGAGCCCTTTTCTTATTCTGTCTTTTAATTTTTTCACCTATCAGCCTTTCTGCTCTTCCCTCCGTCTCTCTCAGGACCACAGTAATGACAGTGGAGGGGACTGGGGGGTAATGGATGTTTATGCAGCGCAGTGAAATGCCCCCATGATTCTCCTTTGGATGAGGGCTATACTTCCTAACAAGCGCGGAGATGACAGCAAATGGGCAAGACCCCCCAGCAGTAAAGACAGACATTATGGTCACCGGGAACTCATCAGAAGGACAAGGGCTGGTAATGAATAGAGATGGATGGCTGTTTTTGTATTCCACCAATGATTGGCAGCACAAACCTATTTCCTTCTGTTTCTAAATCCCTGTCTGTCTTTTTCTACTTCTGTTTGTCTTCATTTCTCTTTGCATTTTTATCTTTCTGTCCTTAATTCAACAACTGGAGTTGTATCTGTCAAATACTGCTGCAAACTCCTTCCCCAGCAGTAAACAGCTATAAGCCATGCCTCAGTAAGCTTGTTTAAACAGCTGATCAAACTCCCACATAAAGCTGAAAATCCTAACACTTTCCTACAATATGTATCCATGCCCCCCCACCTTGCAGTACTTTCCACGCTTAATCTCGCAAATCAATGTCAATTACATACTGATTATGTTTAGTGCGCCTAACCATTTGTCTTGATTTGGGAGTCGTGTCAGTGTGGAAATCAGCAATCCATGTACATGCTGGTGGATACTGAGGGTGTGGGCGGGGGCGTTGCGGTGCCACAGTACAGTATTGTAACTTTAAAGGTCATGTTTGACTGTTCTGCATCATTAGATATGAAAAGTAGTCCTGATTTACTGGGAAACACAGAAAGGTCAAGCGTGACCACTCTCCCTCTCCCTCTCTCTCAGGTCGTAGCCGTGCTTAGGTTCCATGTCATACTGTGAAGACAAAATGGCAGCAGCCAAGGGGCCAGAGCAATACACACTGCAGCCAGCACAGCGGGTACCTGTCTGAATGTTGTCCACACGTCACTATGCCTTTGCGTTGCCATTTTTTGTCCTTTACAGGTTGAAACACACTGACTTCTCCTGGTCCAATGAGTCTAAAAATGCACTCAGTCCACTTGTTTCTGCTTTGAAGTCTACTTGATTTGTTTTCTTCCAGCTGTATTAACTGTGCTTATAGTTCTGAAGCTTTGCTAAATGTAGATAAAATGATACCAAGCATGAAACTAATGAATGTAATCTCAGGCAATACAGCCTGTAATCCACTATGCATTGCCAGTAGTGTTACTCTGGTTGATAATAAATACAGCATTTACGGTCATGGTGTGATTTTATGATGCGGTTATTGAAAATGCCATTTGGCTTTTTGATAGTTATTACAAATTAGCTGAAATTAAAATAGTCGGTTCAATTCTGAATTTGGTCCAGCACCTGTGATTCATGCACTTAAGCAGTTCTTCATATAAATCATTTTCAAACTGTATAGTAGACCGTAGTTGTGATGATGAGGTGTCATAAAGGAGCAGCTGGTGTATGAGATGTTTGCATTTTTTATAAATAAGATTTTCCTGGTGAGTTGGAGCTGTGGAGGCCATCAAGGAATTGAAGGCAGCTGACCACTGTCTCCAGGTTGCATAAAACCTGCCCCATCCTGGTAGTCTGTGGGCTTCCTCTCCTCTGGCACCATGTTGTGTTACTTGGGTTTTTGTATAGTTTATTTAGCCTTATCTCAGTTAACCTGGCATCATGTTTCCTTGACAGTTTTCTTTGTCAGAACTGACATATTTGTTACATTTGTCAATCTAAATCACTCTTTTTTTAAATAAAACCCTTCTTTTTAGTTAATCCCTTTAGTGTGTTCCCTTATTTGCTAAGGTCTTAAAGCCAGGCCATAACACCGGTTAAAATGACAAATATCACTGACATTATGTAAACTGTAACAAATTAACTTTAAAGGATGAGTTTGATGTTAATTTGCATTTTTCTTATTGTCAACATCTCCCATAAAAAGACCAAAACCAACAATGATACAGACCCACGTAAAGCTGAAAATCCTAAAGTCAGGGTTCAAAATTAACACTTGCCAAGCACCTAATGTGCAACAGTGTGGCTCATTGATGTGTTTTTAATAGTTTTTTGACAACAATGGAGCTCTATGGCACAGAGGAATAAGATATATCAGGCTTTGATACACACACATTGCTTATTAGTAGGATAAATTAATTGTTGCTTTGGATATTTTCATGGGATTTGTTGACATAAATAAAAATATAGGGTATCACTAGACTTATCCATTCATTCTGTGAGTAACTTTACAACAAAACTTTGGCTGTTATTTTGTTAGATTAGCTGATCACGTCTCGTCAGTTTCAGGAGTCACAATCTTCCAGTCCTTTAATTCATATATCAATACTAAGTTTATCAACTTCTGAATCAGGACTTCAAATATTTTGAGCAGGTAGCTCATGAAAAATAAGGTGTTCCAAAATATTAAGTATACTAACATGTTATTTCATTGTGTCAGATGCATATTTATTCGACATTTCATATCCTCTGTTGTGATCTTCAGGTTGGTGCCACAGGATGTGAACAATAATTAAGCATCTACAATATTATATTATCTCATTCTGCCTGTGCCTTTATATTTCTTCTTAAACTTTGGGGCTATAGTGGCCCTAAAAAAATGTAAGCATTGAACCCTGTCATACGAGCTTTTTCAAACAGGGACACCCTAATCCAAGCAGCCAAACCTTGATAAAAAAGTGTGATATTTAGCCACTTAGCAGGAGTGAGAAAGAGAAGTAGAGCGAATGAAGGAATGGAGGGATCATGAGGGCAAAGAATTGTGCAAATGTTTACTTCGGCATTCAGTGCAAAAAGGAATGTATAATTAGAATGACATTTAGCATAGACAATGGTTTCCGGCAGGTTTGTCCAGCGCTGGAGTCGGCTTTCGTTTGGCAGCACATCATTAAATATCAACATGGTATCAATCTAGGGTCTGCGGCCATGAACTCCGGGCCAAACAAACGCTCATCAGAGGCGCCATCAGTTGCAGGGGAGCCGGAGGTGGGTGGAGTATCACCGGCTTCCCTCAGCTCCCAAATGAGGTGAAACCGGTACATTCCGTTAATATGCAACTGACCCCTGACAAGCACTATCTCCTGGCTCAAGCTATGCAGAGAAATCTAGGAGGTCACATTAGTTATAACAAAGTGTCAAATGTCTGTCAGCGCATAAAGGCTGTAGCCACACAATGAGTTGCCATCTATCTGAGGTTTAATAAGTGACAACACTGGACCACTCATAATGTGTGGGCAGCCATTTGCCAAGAGGGGAACAGGGCCTATATATAACATGATCCATATCTCTCTTCTTTCATTCCTCTCCCTCTTCCTGCCTATACTTGAATTAATGACACGGGCACCCAGGAGAGGAAGGGATCTTGTGCTCTCTCCATGTTATTTAAATGAGTCCTAACCCCTTTTCCACCAACATGGCTTTAACATAAGGGGCCAAGCGACCACTGTATATGTTTTCACATTAATGCAGACAGTCATATTGATCCCGATTGCTGACTCTGGAATGAAGCCAGCAAGTCTGAGCAAAGCTCATTAGGCCCTGTGCATCCCTCTGGCTGCAGTCAACAACAGAAACACACTGAGATAAAAGAAAAAAAAATAGAAACAGCAACAACAAGACAAAACTCAGGTCACGTACACATATGTCTCAAAGCTAGCTTGTTGAAAATGTAGCCATGTGTCTTATATGATGATGTTATGGGGAATGCCCTCATTCAGTATTGTACACAAATCCATTTTTAATTTAGATATTAAATTTAAATTTAAATTTCTGCCCCATTAAACAACTCTTCCATCAACAGCAATTCAAATAGTTATCATTCTGAACAGTAAGCAT